>NW_020526564.1:0-134139 GCF_003368295.1 Carassius auratus | reverse complement strand
CACACACACAGTGACCCTGATGCATATTTTTTCACTGTTCTTTATTTTTATTTTTAGAAATGGTTTGTGCATATGTAAATGATAGCCATATGTACTGTCACTGTATATGAAAAGTAAACTTTATCATTATATTTCTGTGATCTCTTGAGTGTCTGCGATATAAAAAGCGTGTCATATCCTTTTTTTAAATGTGAATGTGTTAGCCAGTGGCAGTGTGCCTCTATGGGTTGTTGTAAAACTGTTTCCAAGCATTTAGCTTGATGGCGACGTCATCAAATGTTTCCTAAAAGTGCATTGTGCACACAGCCTCATTGGTTTCTGACATCTGTTTGTCCATCAGTTGATAAATGCCAGTTCATTTGTTTTCCCATTTACTGACTGACAAGTCTCCTGTCCCCATATTGGGAGAAATTGTAAGTACAGAGGAATTGTGTGCACATGATGTTACTGTACTTCTAGACTAAATGTGAATGTGCATTAATTCATCCCAGTCGCAAAAAACTGATTTAGTATTCATCAGAATGAATTAAAACAGTGAAATGCAAACCCAGAATATGACACAACTCTGCAATTATTAAATGTTAAATAACAAAAAAATTACCTAATCTCATTTTACTAACTAATATCTTTGCTGCTGACCTTTGATGATCCATCAACCATACTAATAAGCAAAATGACTTTAGATAAACTAAAAAGTGTGCTTCACAATTTTTTTTATTGCTGTAGAGTGTTCTTCTAGACCTTCTTCTCCTGCATTCTACTGTACAGACATGAATTTACTTATATTCAAAACAATTAAGACCTGCTCATATCTAAAAAATAACATGAAAGTAACACAAAAGTAATGTAACGCATTACTTTCATGAAAAGTAATACGTAATACAATTAGTTACTTTTTTAGGGAATAATACAATATTGTAATGCATTACTTTTAAAAGTTACTTTCCCCAACACTGGTGCTTAATCAATACATCAGATATACACAATGGAGCCATACCATTTAGTGACTTACAGACAATTAGTACAATTTCAAAATCTAATCTGTAACACAAAGGCAGCCAGTGTAAGACTGTAGAATTGGAGTAATATGATCCTGTTTATGAATCCCAGGTCAAAAGTCTGTTGGATGTTTTTTTTTTTTTTTTTTAGTTGCGGGAATTAATCAAACTTCAAATGTTCATCAAATACCACACCCACTTTTTTACATATTGCTTAACACATGAGGTTTGGATTGGGAGCAGTCAATGAATCTGAGGGTTTAAAAACAACAATTTCTGTTTTTTTCCTTCAGAAAGTTTAGCGACAACCATGCTTTTACATCTGTCAAACAGGCCAAGAGAGCGTTCAGTCCATCCGAATTCCATTTTATAGGCAGATAAACCTGTGTATCGTCAGCATGACAGCCCATATTTTCTACAAATAAAGCGTATATAAAGAAAAAACATGGGGGGCCAAAATGGATCCTTGGGGAGCCCCACAGGTTACTACAGCATTACTAGAAGTACGATCTCCTAACTTAACTGAAAAAGTTAAATTGGTAAGATGAGATTTAAACCACGCCAGTGCACTGCCTGTAATACCTGCATAGTGTTCCAGTCAATCATTAGGGACCGCATGATCAACAGTATCAATCGTGGCAGTAAGATCTAAAAGCACAAGAACACCATAGTTGCCTGAGTCAAATGTTAATAGTATATCATTAAAAACATTCAACAATGCAGTCTCAGTAGAGTGATATTTTCTGAAACCAGACTTGAAATCTTCGAAGATCATATTGTCCGCGAGAGAAGTTTGTAATTGTTTAAGAATGTACTTAGTTACTAACGTAACCACGGTTTCCTGAAAAATGGCAACGAGTAGCCTACTGCGTCGCTAGACGCTATGGGGAAAACTCCTTTTTTCTCCTGAACTGAAGCCTTATTCAATCAAGCAGTGAAACTGCATGTCCATCGGTTCATACAGTGTATAGAAACGAACCAATGGCAGTGAAGCCCCCTGTAGCTCGCCAAAATGGGCGGGGCCTCTGGCTATATAAGGGACCGCTTCTACATAGGCATTCATGTTACTTCAACTGAAGCGACGACTGAGTCCTGCAGCCTTTTAGGCTTTTAGCACTGTATGCTTTTAGATGCCATGGGAACCCAGTTTAATCACGCCGTGCTAAGAAGGGGGGAATGCAATCATACTTGATATATGATACCAAGATATGACAATAGCAAATAGGTGCAGAATAAGTTCAGTGAGGTTATATCTGGCCTAGCTTTATCGTCCCATGCTCGGATTAGCCTAAGCTCGCCTAAGGGACAGAGCGCACATGAGCAGATTTGAGTCTTGCGCAAAGAATGGCACAAAGCATACTGTACAAAGAGCTGTTCTGATCGCCTTATCGGCGCAAAGCGACCAAATGTCCAGATCCCACAGCTTTGGGTCTGGGTGCCAAATCGTCCTGCCCACCTGATAGAGGAGGTCTCGTCTCAAAGGAATGGGCCACGGGGCCACCGTCTGCATCTGTGACAGGTCGGGTATCCAATGTTGGTTTTCCCAGAGTGGGGTCACAACTTTGCATCTCTGATTGGAGGTGGCGCATGTGTAGCAGCCTGAGCTCCAGCACCAGCAATGCTGCTGCCATAAAGCCCAGCAACTTCTGGAACATTTTTAGGGGGAGAGAAGCATCTATTTTGAAAGAAGACACGAGTCGTAGAGCCGCAGCACACTCCTTCACCAATGTTGCCCTCATTGTCACAGAGTCGAGCACTGTTCCCAGAAACGATAGCTGTTGGCTGGGAGACAGCAAACTCTGACAGAGTCCCAGGCATTCCATGTAGCTGAGGAGCAGGGTTCTGTAAATCAAGGTGTCCACCTCTGACTGAGCCAGAACCAGCCAGTCGTTGAGGTAATTGAGAATATGGATTCCCTTCTACTTGAGAGGGAGAGAGCCACATCCATGCAATGTGCGAGGAGCCAAAGACAGCCCAAAGGGTAGGACCCTGTACTGGTAAGCCACACCCTCAAAGGCAAATCTCAAGAAGTTCTTGAGAACCAAGAACCAAACCCCTGAGCGTATTTGTGAGAGGATTTGTTTCAGTGTGATCATTCTGAAGTGGCGTCTCATGAGGGCGTGGTTCAGACATCTTAGATCGAGGATGGGGTGCAGCCCGCCATCTTTCTTGGGAACTAGGGAGTACCGACTGTAAAAGCCTGAGTCGCGATGAGCTGGTGGTATGACTTCTATGTCTCCTTTCACCAGCAGAATTTACACATCGGCATGCAGAACATGAGCGTTCTCGTTGTATACTGAAGTGGTGACCACCCCGCAGAAGCACAGGGGTCGTTGTGTGACCTGTAGGGAGTAGCCGTGATTTTGTCTGATCACTCTGATCACAATCTGACACTCCGGGAATGGCTTGCCATTGGTCCCGGACGGACAGGGGTTGATTAGCTCGAGTGTTTGTCTGCGGCATGGGGACATAGCGCTCGTTAGTGATATGAGAGGAAAACTGCTTTTTTGTGAAAGGGTGTGTGTTTTATTTTGAGTGTTATCACAGCGCTTTGCTTTTGGTCCGGGTCCAGAACAGAAACCATCTGGTGGCCGAGCGAGAACGGTGTTGAGAAATTAGCTCTCTCTCTCTCTCTCTCTCTCTCTCGCTGGATGGTGGCAGGGGAAGTGGATGTTCTGCAGCGGAAAGTTGGTAGTCATGTTCCAGTTGCGAGGCGAGTCATCGGCAAACAGTTCGTCGTCGCTGAAGGAGAAGAAATCTGAATGCCTGTGGCAAAGCAGGTGCTTATATAGCCAGAGGCTTCGCCCATTCTAGTGGGCTTCGGCGGGCTTCGTTGCCATAGGTTTGTGCAGCAATGCTGCCAAGCCATTGGTTCGTTTCTATACACTGCACGAACCTATGGACGTGCAGTCTCACTGCACGATTGAATAAGGCTTCAGTTCAGGAGAAAAAAAATGTTTTTCCCATAGCGTCTAGCTATGCAGTACCAGTGAATTATTGAAAGGGAACTGTTTTCTCCAGAATTTTTGTCAAAAAAAAAAAAGGCTTTATTTAAAAAAATAAATAAATAAATAACTTCAACAGCATTTATTAATCTTAGTTGGTTCAATTCAACATTTACGAATACATTTCACAACATTTCACAACAGACTAACAGTTGTACTAAAATTCATATTAACAAAGATGAATAAATGCTGTAAAATAAAATATAACGTTCAGTATAAAAAAGCAGTAAGAGCAGTCAGTGCAGCAGAAGAAAGCAAGGCCACTATGATGGTGCCCTTTAAAGGGATACTCCACCCCAAAATGAAAATGTTGTCATTAATCACTTACAACCACGTCTTTTCAAACCCGTAAAAGCTTCATTTTTGGCTGACACAGAAGAGCATACAATGCCTTCATTTTCTTTGAGGTGTGGCGGATTGTAAAAGTAAATGCCACTGCTATGATGCTATGGCTAACAGTTGATAGCCTACAACCTTCAAAGATGGACACTACTGTGATTTAGGTAAAAAAAAGAGAAAGCAATAGTGAGCACATAAAAAAAAAAATAAAAAAACAACAAAAAAAACCTTTTACTCACACCACTGTCTGGTGCGACTGTCGGAGCCAGTATTTTCTTTTAATTTTAGTCTTTTAGAAAGTCCTACATCGAATTGTGTCTTGTTTGTAAATGAATCCGTGGTGAAATGAAGTGAACAAATGACAAACCTTTTTCTGACACTGTCTGGAAACTTAAAGAATAAAGCTAATCCTCTCTTTCCTGATGTTGGGATCTGAGGGAAGGTTATCCAAAGATTGTGTTTGTCCTCAATTTGGCACTGAACAGCATCTCGTTTATTTGTAGACCTGAGATCGTCTCTCTCATTATTTACACTATGTGTGTGAATCAGTGGGCGGAGCCAAACAGGCAGTGATGTAGAAGCAGGTGTTTATCTTGTGTGGAGGCGGTGTTTAGCTACACTATTATGTCATAGTGGCACATTCCACAACCACTTCATTTTGGCAGATTTGCTTCAATATAAGCTGTTTTTAGACTAATGAGAATGTTTTGTGTCCTGAAACATACATTGTTTTTATAGCAGATCAAAGGAATTTTGATTTCTCAGTTCATGAGCAGTTTATTGTATTATAATCAAAAATTATTTTGGAAAATTTTGTTCTGAAATTTTTTTCAGTGATATTGTGCCTCTGTCATTCTCATAGAAATAGAGTGATTCTTACAAATGTATAGTTATAGTTATTGCCCTTGGTGTGAATGGGCCTTTACTCCTAATTTTGAGAGCACATTTCAATATACTACGAAATGCAATTATTTGAATTAAATTGATAGTTATTTTTTATTGAATTCAAAGTTATTATTTTAAGTCGTTTAAACTGAATTAACATGATTTAATTTAATAAATTGATAAAATGAATCATTCAGTTCATAAAACATTGATTGATTGATTGATTCACTGATTAATTGCATTCAAAATGGGCATTCACACTGGGATGTTTTGTTGTTTTCTCAAAGCACAGTGATTACACAAACACTTTGAGTGGCTCAACACACAAGGCTTGATGTTTGAAATATTTTTTTTTTGGTGGAGGATAAAAAATTATATATTGAGAAATGTGTGATGCCGCAGAGATGGAAGAACAGGAGCTGCGACAAAAGTGATAGATTGGTCAAATGTAATATTCAACAGGACTGTTCACAAAAAAATCCATCCATCTCAGTTAATATACTCAGAGTAATATAAATCTGCATGTCATCAACATAACGACAATAGCCGAGACAAAAACAGATGATTTGACAAGGGGGATGCGTGTTGATTATGAAAAGGAGAGGCCTATAATGCAGGGGGGACTAATACACCTTGAGTGAGGACTGCGGTGAAGGATTTGTGTTTCTGGAGAGATGATAAATCGTCTATCAGCGAGGCAGGAAGTAAACAGGGAGAGAGAGGTGCCAGTGATACAAATAGATGCGAATTGAGAAAAGAGCACGACTTTACCAAAACCTGTACTCAGATCATGCTAAATAGGAATACTATAGTCCCGGGAGTCTGCAGAGATTAGAAGATCATTAATGACTCAGAGGAAAGCTGTCTGATTATTGTGGAATTGACAAAAAACAGAAGTTTTGTAGAGGTTATTAGAAAGTAGGTGTGACTGCAGCAGCTCTTTCTGTAAGGTTGGCTAAAAGGGAGAGATTGGTCTGTAGTTATTGAAGCAAGCCGGGTATCTTAACAGTTTTGATGACTGCAGCAGATTTCACGTTCACTGGAATAGTGACCGAAGTTACACTTATTTATCAAGAGAGAAATGGGCTCAGAAGTGTTGGACAGGAATGTCTCTATCAGAAGGACTGTGGCAAGAAGTTACGCAAGTTACATATAATAATGAATAATTGTTCAGATCTTTAGCTGGTATACCACACCAACAAACAACAAACTTTTCTGCTGTCAACCCCTGACTTTTCCTTTGACTTGATAGCTGAGCGATGAAATAACTGACTAAAGCCACAGTCACACTGTATTTCCATTCTTACGCATACAAATCCAGGAAACTAAGCACATGCAATTTTTGCATTTTGCTGTGTATGAAAGTTTGGTAAACTCTTGCAAACTCATAAATGAGGAGTGGATGTGTGATAAATAGATGATCTAAACAAGCTACTTGGTTTGAAAGAATTCTGTCATGTAGTGCAATACACTATTGACGTATGCTAATTTTTTCTCTCACAATATCCTGCTAATGTGACCTCACCTTAAGTTATAACTTTACATGCTCACAAACAATTATGATACATCAGTCTGTCTAGTTTTAAGGCATTTCACAACATGAACAATAACTACAAAGATAACAATAAAAAATGCTAGAATCCTTACCCAAGGACTAAGCTAGCTGACTACTCTTTCTGATACTTGAAACTGCTGTGTTTTTATTTATAGAAACAAGGCATCCTGACAACATCCCATACATCACTAGCCTTTAAGTGCTGGTAGAGGTTCACGTTTATCTCCCATAATTCATCACCACAGTGTCTGTGTGGTTTTATTTGGATTCTGGTCCTCAGTATGAGATATGTGTGTGGGGTTTCTTTTTATTTTAATATGGACACATAGACATCTTCGAAGCCTTTGTCAATTACCCCAGCTCTGTCTGTTCTTCTTGCCTGCTGTAATTAATACGCTTTTATGAATCCCAATCTGATCTCAGATCGGGTTTGGACATATTTGATAAGCAAAATGGAATCTGTGAAAGGCCACGCTGAATGGAAATGTAATTACCTCTGAGTCTGGGCATACGTGAGCAGCCAGTCTACACCCCTTCTTCTGAGCTCAGGTTAAACGCGCATATCATCCTCCGCTGATGAAGCAGTGAACGCTGAGGCGCTTGAGCGATTTGTTTTGGCAGGTTCTAGATGCGCGCCTCTCTCTTATTTGCTTTGGTTAAGAGTCCTGAAAACAGCAATCGTTTAATCAGGCTAATGTTCCAGCTCGATAGTTCTAATGAACTTCATCTGGGTTGTGTCATCTGAAGCGTTTTTCCTACGCTCACTTGCTTTAAGACACAGATTCCACAGATTCTTTCACGTTTTGATGAGCATAACGTTCTCACCAACCCCTCCTGCTCTTTGGTTTAGCTAAACACTTTATAATCCAGTAATTTTCAATTTTGTACTAGCGTTCACCTCAAAACACACTTAACCAGGCAAGATGTTTGCCAAGACAGTATTTTTAAAGTATATTAATAAAAATCCTTTCATTATAGAAAGCGTAATGGATTTCTTGATGCTTACCACAAAAATACAGAGTATGCTGGAGGTATTTTGTTTATTTTAATGTGTGTGTGTGTGTGTGTGTGTGTGTGTGTGTGTGTGTGTGCGTGTATTTCTGTATTTATTATTGTCGTGGCTGTTACAGACATGTCAGTCATCCAGCACATGAGACAGTATGATAGAAAACATCATGTACATAGTTTGATAAATGCTGCGAAATGTTATTTATTGAACACTATTCATTGCCTTGACACTGAAGTTTACTTATTAGACAAAATGTTTTAGCTTTATGCATCGATTCAGTTTTTTCAAAATGCTTTACCTGTGCTTTTTAATGAATTTTGCATGACTTTGCTTCTGTTTTTGTGATATTATTAATATTTTAAAAAATAAAAAATGCCTTCGATACCTTTGAGAGAAATTTTAGGACTGAAAATCGTATGTACAAGAAGATAATTTGTATATGAATATGAATATTACAAAGAATATTCTCTCTTAAATATGGCCGATATGCTGATATCAATAAATTTAATTGTGATGAATATTAATAGTTTACATGATTATGAAAATTCCATGAAAAATATCAGCAGTTTTTTTATTAAGAACCCTAGAAGACTAAATATTGGCTTAGTCTAGTTAATTAGTTCACTCATGTATACAAATCATATTCCTGTAATCGGTGTCTCTCCTGTGATTTCGCTTTGGTATTTAAGATATATTTTTAGCCTATTTTAAATAAATTAAAGTGAACAATTAAAGTAAATTTTGAAAATGTCTATCCAAAAATATGTGCCAGAATTAAATTCAAAAGATTTTTTATTAGATCTTGAATTTTTCATTGTGATGCATTTGAGTTATTTTACAAAAAAAAAAATATATATATAGTAATTCTTTGACGACAGCAAGAGTTTAAATGTCCTCAATTAAAAAAAGGTTACCCAGGGGTGCCTACAGAATTTCAGATGAGAGATGCGGTTTTTATTTATTTATTAATTTAAATAAATTGGTTTATAGAAACAATCTAAAACATATTTTCTTGTCCAAGCTCTTGTTCTCTCCAGACTGGACTATTGTAATGCTCTCCTGGCGGGCCTTCCTGCATGTACTGTCAAGCCTCTGCAAATGATCCAGAATGCAGCAGCGAGGGTCGTCTTCAATGAGCCAAAAAAAGCTCATGTTACTCCCCTCCTCATCAGGCTACCAGTAGCTGCTCGCATCAAATTCAAGGTACTGATGCTTGCCTACAAGACGACCACTGGCACGGCACCAACTTACCTAAACTCACTGGTTAAATCCTATGTGCCCTCCAGAAGCTTGCGCTCTGCAAGTGAACAACGCCTTGTGGTGCCATCCCAAAGAGGTTCAAAATCACTCTCACTGACCTTTTCCTGGACTGTGCCCAGCTGGTGGAATGACCTCCCAATCTCAATTCGTACAGCGGAGTCTTTACTCACTTTCAAGAAACATCTAAAGACTCATCTTTTTCGCCTGCACTTAACCTACTAACACCAGTACTTTTCCTCTTCTTGTCTTTTTCATTTAATAAAAAAAAAAAAAAAATTAAATACACCTGGCTATGCGTTCTATACTAGACTAACTGAGACTTGTCATGGCACTTGTATTCTGTTGTTGTTCTCTTGTTGACCTGACTGCTTCTATTGTTCTCATTTGTAAGTCGCTTTGGATAAAAGCGTCTGCTAAATGATTAAATGTAAATGTAAATGTAAATATTTCAACCCTGAAAATGACAAAAAGCTCTGAAATGATTTAAGGCATCCATTGCAGCATGTTCAAATAGAAAACAACTGAAAAACATTACTTTCAAAATGTAGTCTTTTGCTGCAGTTGTCTGTAGTTGATTGTCCACTTTATCCAGCAAAGTTTGGTCTCTGTTTGTGCTTGTTTACTGAATAAATTATATACTGAATACATTATCACTGACTATAGTCTAGCATGAGTTTAAGCACTCTTAAAAACTCACACTGAATGAAATGAATCTCTTACTTGCATCATACGTCCGTCTGCACTTTGTTGTTTATGATGATAAATTCACCAGAGCAGAATTCACTCAGCGAGCATGCACTGAACAAAACTCGGGCATTTCAGCGATGTCTCATCTGAATGCTTCTGATGGGCCACTGCATTCATAAACTCAACAGAATCATGTGTGAGTAATTATAATGCGCAACGCTGTAAAACGTATAAGTAATGATGCAATATGAGGAGATCTAAATGTAATGCTGCAATCAACATTTTCCATTCCATTTTCACTTTCTTCTTGACAGCAGTAATAGATTTACTTTAATTGTGCAGAAGCAGTTTTGTCCAGTTTGATGGCATTCTCGCTTCAAGCCACCATTAATTTCAGACCTGTGGCCAAGGGAAGCTATATGATTCAGTGAGAGTGCAGCCCAAACTTGTTTTATGCTAAATTGATACATTGCAGTAGAGCATGTGAAAGCACCTGAGTCATGTTTAATCCATATTTCTCACCAAATAATGTCTCTGGACCAGACGAACGGTATTTTTGGAAGTCCCAGGAGGAGTTAAACCCATGCATTAGGGATACTGCTGGAATGAAGTAAGGTGGATGAGAACGAATGGAGGCACCACTGTAAATGAATAAATAATTAAAGAGTGGTGCTGCTATTCGACAGAATAAGGTAGAGTGGAGTGAAGGCAGGAGTAATGTGGCCTGGTGCGTGTGTGTGCAGAGATGGGCGTGTGTGAGCGAGAGAGAGGCAGATGCTGCTGTTCCTGCAGTGGTCCTGTAGTCACCCTCATTGAGCTGGTGAGCTGGTCGGCTGCTGCTGTCGCTGATACTGCTGCAGGAGAGGATTGCTATCTGATGCTGGGATAGTCAGATATACTACAGCAGAGAGAGGCGAAGAAAGGCTTGGGTTTCTGCTAACCTTCCTTGGCCCCGTTGATACCCACTTTGTTTTTACGAGGACAGAGGAGGAAAGAGACTCTTCAGGTGTGCAAAGGAACTCTGAGAGAGGAGGCACGCTTGGCTGGACTGCGCTAGGGGGCGAAGGTAGGGGATCTTTACTTTGGGGGTGGGTGGGGGGAGGTGGCATACGACAGTGTGTGTTTTTGTGAAATTAATGGGACAGTGTGTATAAAATGCAGTAGTTGCTTGAGTTTACGGACGGAGTAAGATTGGATTTAAGAGATTGTGTTAAGTCTGAGCTGTGTGAGTCCACTGCAGGCACTGTGTCAGGGGTTTTAGCTCAGAGTAGCAGTATAGAGTACAGTGTGTGTGTGTGTGTGTGTGTGTGTGTGTGAAACAGGTTTACCTACATTTAAGTGCACTAAAAGTACTCATAGATAGATGGAAAAAACTGAAATCAACTACATTATTTTACCAGGCAACAGTCCCAGGGAGGAAAACATCTTATTTAGTTAACTAATTAAACAAATAAATAAATTTAAACAAATAAAGACATTTTAAAATGATTACTATAGTTGTAGTAGTAGTGTTACTATACAGTAAAACACACTGTTTATGTTTATAATAATTTTTTTTATGAATTCGGAATGATTTAAATAGACATCAGTAAAACAATTTTTGTTTATTTTATTATATAGTAAAACAACAACATTTATTATTATTACTATTATTATTATTATTATTATAAGTAATAGTAGTATTATGCAAGTGTGGATTTTACTGTGTCTTTGTAAATTAATGGGAGATTTTATGGACTTTTGATGTAAAATTGAATATTTGAATATTTTTGATGACCACCACCATCAATGATAATTATATAAAGCTATTTGGCAGCCAAACAGAATCAATCGTTCCTAAATCAGTCATGTAGTAAGCACTAAATGAAAGGATGGGTAGTTGTGTTTGTTTATGGTAGAAAGTATGTTTATATCTTTGCATATTTTGGGAAGATTCATATACACTTGAATGTATAACAAAACAAGTCTGCATTGAAGTTTTTTTGTTTAAATGTTGCCAGATCAGATTTTATTTGCTGTGTTTATGTATGTTACATTAAGCATCGAAATGTACTTAAGACTCACACAAAATGCTTAGACCCACAGTATACACTTCCATAGCCAACTGTCTCCTTCTCTCAGTTTAATGGAAGACAGATGGGTTGTTGGGTAATAAGAGCTGGGTTATGAATCTGAATGCAGAAAGCAATTAGGATACAAGGTCAAAAAAAAAAAAAAGAAACCTCTAACAGTCGTTCCATCTGCTGTGAGGTAGTCCTGAGATGTCTGTGCATAAATGCCCTCCTGCTTGTGTGTAATGGCATCACTGCCAGCTGATTGATTCCTCTTACATGCTTTGTTGAAATGGGACATGGTTGGCTACACTCAACATCGTTTTTGTATCACTATGTGTCAGACACATCAGTTAGTTTCTGTTGCAGCTTGCTCCACTGTTTGTCAGCTAATGCAGCAGGTACTGTGCACCACAATACACCAATACAAATGCACACATAACACAATTTATGAAGACAGATTGTAAATATTCAGAGGCGAACTTGAGTGGAATATCTTCCACAGGGTCATGAATGGAGTTGAAGGGGAGGAAACAATGGTCCAACTAGACCATGCAGAGGAAGAGAAACTAATTAAAGTGTGCAAAGTGTTATGCGG
Source organism: Carassius auratus (assembly GCF_003368295.1). NCBI lineage: Eukaryota > Metazoa > Chordata > Actinopteri > Cypriniformes > Cyprinidae > Carassius > Carassius auratus. Next base: position 121,752 of record NW_020526564.1, on the reverse strand, counting down.
ACCGGACGATCTTGTGTGTTTGCTCTGCCGATGATCTATTCTCATGCATGGAATTTTTTTAACATTGTCAAGGCAACCACATTTCAATATTACATCTCAATGACTTACCAGAAACCAAGGTTTCCCAAACAACATGGTTGGCAGTCTTTCTACAGCTGAACATGATTGCAGGAGCCTTCTGACAGCTAATTTTAAATAACTTTTGGCCAAAAAATGCACCGTAATAACTGATTTATGGTCTTTGTATTGTAGATTAGCACCGAATTTTGCACAGCCAGTCAAATAAGGTAATTTCAAATTGAGATTGAGAATTTCAAATTGAGAATATTTGCTCTTCAAGCGTTGCTGAGATGGAAGGAGTTTGATGGTTATTGCTGAATATTGAAACTTATTCAATTTGATTAAAAAGAACCCTGGGTATTAAGACTTATATGGCTTAATATAACGCAAATTATGTCTCTTGCTGAAATAAATCGTGGGGCAGTCATGGCCTAATGGTTAGAGAGTCGGACTTGTAACCCAAAGGGGGTGGATTTGAGTCTCGTACCGGCAGGGATTGAAGGTGGGGGGACTGAATGACCAGCACTCTCTTCCACTCTCAATACTTTGACTGAGGTGAGACCTGTGAGCAAGGCACCAAACCACCAACTGCTCCCCGGGTGCTGCAGCAAAAATGGCTGCCCACCGAACCAGTAGACGCTGTAGCACACACAGACAGAGAGACAGACAGACTTGCAGTTTTACACACAAGGCCACCATAGCACACTTAAGGCCAGACTGAGAGTTAACACAATAAGCCATAGGCTAATGGAATCTAGGCAGGCCAGAGATAAATGTTACTTCATTAGCACAAGCCTAAAGAGACTGTCAGTGCAAATCGCTAATGAAGAAATGTGGTATATTTCTTGTGTTTCCTCTCGTATACTCCTTCACACACTATCTGTCATTCCCGAGCATGTGTTTAAAGCATGGTTTTGGGATAGGTGGACAGAACGATGGAGGAATGGCAGAGAATGAAAAGAAAGTTAAATGACATGTCTCGTTTGAGGAACGGACATATGGACAGACAGGCTGGTTTTCATAGATCGTAGCTCTATCATATATATTAAAAAATCCCATATAGACAAAAAGCGTGTAAACATGCTTTTGTCATGACTCTGCAGCCATGGAGGTAAAAGGCTAAATGCAAAAAATATTATGTTATGTTTTTACAATGTAAAAATGGCATCCTCTATAGCTGTGGTTATGCATAGCTAAGTGGATATGCACACTTTCAAAACGACCAAAACCAATGGATGAAGGCATGAAATCAAATCATGTCCAGCCACAACTAGCCAGACTAGAATCAAATGTTCTGGTTTGAACCTCTCACAAATCTCTTTCAATCATTAAATGGTCTGTGAGCCGTGGAGTGACTATCCATTTCCCGAGTTTTAAATGTTTTCCTCCCTTAAAACACACACACACACATTGTGTGTGTGTCCTTTCCTCAAATATGTACTTTCCTCAAACGAGACACATTGTTTAACTTTCTCTGCCATTCCTCCATCATTCTGTCCACCTATCCCAAAACCAGGCTTTAAACACATGCTCAGGAATGACAGATAGTGTGAGAAGGAGTATACGAAAGGAAACAAAAGAAGGAAACCACATTTCTTCATCAGCGATTTGCACTGACAGTCTCTCTAGGCTTGTGCTAATGAAGTAACATTTATCTCTGGCCTGCCTAGATTCCATTAGCCTATGGCTTATTGTGTTAACTCTCAGTCTGGCCTTAAGTGGGCTATGGTGGCCTTGTGTGTAAAACTGCAAGTCTGTCTGTCTCTCTGTCTGTGTGTGCTACAGCGTCTACTGGTTAAGTTCTAGTGTCTTTATATCATTATAGTACCAATATAAGTTTACTGTAGTTGGTTTTATTAGCTGTATCACAGACTTTTTTTTTTTTTTTTTTTTTTTGTAGAACATTGAGGAAAAATAAGTACTCTTTACCATACTTTTAATAAAGAGTATATATTGTAGAAACAACATGCTTTACACTGAATTTGCACTTTAGTATTAATTGCATGTTGATTTAAATTAAATTAAAATGTCTTGATTTTTAATGCAATTTATATTAAATGTTGAACAAAACAGTTAAAAATCATGATTGAGCACTTGATGTGCTTCGGTAGGCTTTAAAGTTAAACCTAATTTGACATTATTACAAAGTGCACATTTTAAAAATGTATTTAATTTAAACTTAAATTTATTTGTTAGGAAACAATCATAAAAGTGTACTCTATGTAAACTTAATTGGACTTTTTAAAAAATAAATAAATTGTATATATGATATTATTTGCAATTACAAAAATATGCTTTTATGATTTGTATGAAGTACACTACATGGGCACATTCAATACCATTAAGTGGACTACATTTTCTGCCATTTTTCTGCCAATCATTGCAGAGTCATTGACACAGCAGGTTGAATGTGATAACTAGAAATCTTAGCCATATAGTTGTTTACCAGGTTGTAGGTTGGCAAATACGGCCCATTTATCATATCACCTTCCTTCCATATAGACTCCACTCTTTCATGTTTAGCCCCTTTTTGTCAAATATAAATCCTGTCCTCCTCTCTATAGCCCTTACCTGTCATATATAGGCTCCTCCTTCTCATGTAGTCCCTCCCTTTCCTTTCTTGTTCCTCCCTCTTATGCTTTGACTCTTGACATGTTACTTGTATTATTTTGTCTCATTTATACTCTGGACTAGGATGCAAGGACATTCACTTCGTCCACTCTCTAACCCCTAACTTTTACTAGGCTGGGTTTAGTAGGTGTCCATAGCCCATGCTTTTGCCTTGTCTCTTTCTGTGCTCAGATGTTAATTACCTGATTGAAGTAATTGCCTTTGCATTCTCTTGCTTCACTATCGGTCACAGTGAAACACCAGAGAGCAGGGTGTCCTTCCAGAGCACCCGAAGGGCATCCATGCACATCTCCACAGGGTTTACATGGATTAAAAAGGCTTAATTTTCCAGAGGGATATCTGGACAGATGCAGCTGTTTGCATTGTGTAAATCACTCATAAAGAAGCAGGTAAGACACATGATAGATGCTTTCTGTTGGATTTAGGTGACTCACTTGAGAAAGCTGTGGTGCACAACAAGAGCTCCTTGGAATACTTCACAGGAGCCCTAGGCAAAGATTAGTGTGTGTGTAAGAGATGATGAGAGCTGAAATAGGTGGCAATGGTATGTGTGCAGTGTGTGAAATTGGAAATGGGTGGCTAGTGTTGTCAATCTCCACATGTCTCACCGCTCTCACTAATTTGCTTTTGTCTGCATCATTTCCAGCTGCTGACTATGGTCTTAAATAGCAATGAATGTGAAAGCGTTCAGTGAAATCTGTGTACAGCGGTAAACAGCACAATGTTTACAGCTTTAAGACGTTATAACATTATGAATTGTTCCACAGCAGGCAAATATGCAGAGCACTGTAGAAAAATGACCATTCAGGATGAAACAAATATTGTTGTTGACGTGTTAAACTGGATGGAGGAAAATTAGCCAACCCGAGATCAATTGAAAAAATATGCCTGTGGTACATTTCACCAAAATGAAATGTCCAGTAAGTGCTGAAGCAACCACACTTTTATTGTGACTCATTTCATGGGACTCATACCTGAGGTTTCCATATCGCAAGTGCAGTGCTGTACCAGGTGTTCTAGCGAGCAAGTTTACTACATCAGAAAAGCCATATATATGGAGCTGGTTGTGGCGAGTGGGGCGGGGCCGAGAGGCGTGGGAACGAGGAGTGAGGCCAGGTGTAGTTATTGGAGATGAGCTACACCTGCGCCCCACCGCCAGTATCGAGTCCCACGTAGGAGATGGAAGGATATAAAACTGGAGCGACTTTAGTGAAGGACGAGAGAGGACCAGGCCTGGGACATTAGTTTATGTGTTTGCTTTTTATTTGTGCGCGTCAGTCGCCGTGAGGGGCTGACGCGCTGTTTTGTATTTATTTTGAATATTAAAATTATGTTTTGATTGTGTGCTGGTTCCCGCCTCCTTCTTCCCGATGTATGTGGAGTTTTTATCGTTACACTGGTTATGTGATAAAATGTGTTAGTATACAAATAATGCATTATTTTAAAAGTGTTTTGAGGTCAGGTGAAGTGAAACACCATGGGTCGCAGCGTCGCACAATACATTGAGTGGGGTGACCTGCGCAATTATAATTAAAACACCTTTTTAGATAATTATTACGGACTTCATCTCATGTCAATGTACACTATTCAGACGACTCTTTACAAAAGCACATTAATATCTAAAACTTTTTAAAATGGCACCAAGGTACTGAGTGTTTTTTAATTAAGTACAAACGTTGTTTAGTTGGCACATTTGACAAATGTCTTGGAAGATCTCATTTGTATCTGTAGTTATTTGTCTATATGATAGCAGGTTTGGGTAGACACTATAAGTCATATTAAGAGATATTGCATAGACATATAGATTGGTTCTTTGGTCTAATTTGTCGAAATGCATTCTTACCAAAACCACACCATTCTAAATGCCATTTATGTATGCGCTTTATAACTGGGTTACACAATCCCACAAACAAACCGAGTTCTAAAGTTTGTGCCGCCTATGTGATGCCATCCACTGGATGTAAAGTAGCAGCTGATTACCACATGCTGTACTGCACAATTACACGTCTTTGATTATATCTTCAAACAGAATGAGTTCTAAAGGATTTGTTTTTCCTGCATGTTGATGTGTGTATACTGTGTTGACCTCTTTTCTGTGGGATAAAGGGAAGCAAACTTCATAGATGTTGATTTTGATAAGGTAAGGTAAATACCATGCTTCTCCAGTGGATTACTTTTCACTTGTATTACATTTGTATAATCAAAGAACAGAATGACGGAGTTTCTAATATTTCAGGTTATAAATAGGGAATGTACAAATGGTGTATTTTAACTTAATTGATATGTTACACAAATCCTCAGTGTTAAGTTTACTTACTATATTCTTCATGCTGAAATAATGATCACAGGTTTTTTCTTGAACAGTTTTTCCATTGTTTGCTTTCGTCTCCAAACACAGCTTTTGTAGTATTATTGAATGCCAACAGTGTTAACTTCTTGTCTGTGATTCTTTTTGACTCTTTGATACCCCTGTACTTCAATGCAGCCAAGCAATTTTCACCAAACACTGATTGGTTACAATTTGTTTGGACTTTTGTAGGAGGAAAAGCCTCCAAATTTTAAAAAAGGCACTGTTTCCTGGATAATCGACTGCAAATGAGTAATGGGAACGACACACTCCAAACCCTTAAAAGAGACTGTAGAAATGCTGTTAAACATTTAATGATTCTCAATCCTCTCTCTCACACACACACGCACACAAACACAAACACATGCACTCACACACAGACTGCAGCCATTTACTTGATTAATTTTTGATTAAAAAAAGGAAAACAGCAACAAAGGGACAAAATGTGTTTCATGTCACGCTTTTTATCAAATTAGAACATTGCTGGCCAACAGAAAAACATGATAGAGTCATTTAGAGTTGTGTTTTGGGTTTGTTACAATTACAGTACTATAATGTAGCTGATATTTTATTCAGCAGCAGTTCAGTTCTTGTATTACACACATCAGTAACAGTAACTTTTATAAGACATAAAATACAAGGTGTGGCAATGTGGAAAAGCCACAGGGTGGAAGGAGGAAGAACTATATAATGTAAGTCGTAGAAGGATATAGTAGTGTGTGTGAGGTAGCGCAAGTAGCATAGTAACAATGTTATGATGACGACACATCACCAGTGAGTTATATATACATATATATATATATATATATATATATATTATTTCTGTGTATTAAGTAAGTAACAGGTGGTCTTTAGCTCCTGATTGTTTCCTATTCTGGGTTAGTTTAAATTTTGACAGGATTAAACCTGCCTGGTGCCCGAATAAAAAAAAAAAAAAAAAGTTTATTGTTTTTTGGGTGGCTACCAGAGTGTCGCACAAAAAGGGACCGGAACATTTGATTGTAAAAAGTTTTGAAAGTGTTTGTGACTTATTGAACACTTGAATTGTATCTTAGTCTCTGAAATCCTATAATTGTAAACTTTATTTTTGACAGAAAACTGTGTTTAAATTGTATAATTGTGTTGGTGAAACAAAGAAATTGTCTTAATTAACAGTGGTGTTTTGCATCTCGAAAAGGGTTTGAAGGGCATTTTTGAGCGATTGCTAATTTAATAAATAGAGTTGTTATCTCCAAGGTGTCACCATAATTGAGATAATTGAATTTGTTCTACTTTGAGATTGAAATTGAATTACATTGAAATTGTTTTTTATCTGACTGTTTTGGGGAAAAGTATTAGTTAACCATTTGTGAAAAGTTGTATTTTGTTTTGTGGAAATCTTTGGTGGCCAAATATTGACACATATGGTGAGCGTGATTTCACCAAGTACAACGTTACTGGATCAACATCCTTGTTGATCCTGGATCAACATCCTTGTTGATCCTGAAACAACATTCCAATCAACCAATCAGAATTATGCGATAACTTTTCAGGAAATATCTGTTTTAGGCTTATGATCGGGGTTAGGTACTTCTACGTATCATTTCACACTGATTTTAGAAATAAATTATGGGTAGGTTTAAGTTTTGGGGTAGGGATTGAGTTAAGTATATGTTTTTGGACAGTAATGTTGATCCAGTCAAATTGTTGACCTTGCAGCAAAAGTGGGGAAAAATAAGAGTCTTCACTCTGTTGACCACCTTTAATCAACAAGAGGAATCTGAATCAGACAAGCTGACTAAAGCCATGAAACAAATTAAGATGAACTTTAAAAGGTGGAAACTACCTTAGTGTTGGAAATGTATCAGAAGTTCAACAGGACATCAGAGCTATTCAGTACACATTTCAAACAAGCCATGAACTCCAACAATGTGACAGCCAAATTGACAAATTTTCCACAAGGGTAAAGGAGTTGAAAAAGGAAATGGAGAAAGGATTTCAAGGTCTCGAAAAGCAAAGTGAGGAGCAACAAAGGCTAAGTGGAATGGCACAAGTTCCCAGCACCATATTTACTTCAACCCTACCATCTGTACTTACATCAGCTATTCCTTTTTTTCCTTCAGCTTCTTCAACTCCACTAGAAGTCTAGCAACTTCTAGTTAATGTGCACTTTAAAGAATGGTGTTGTACTTTAAAAACAAAAAATACATTTCTTAGAACTTAGCTAAACTTCCTTATATTGTAGTCTGAATGTAATGAATGTAGTCTGAATCTGAGAAGTTTCTATTTAGCTAACTCTTTTCTTTAAGCCAAAAAACATAATAGTATAAGAAGATGAGGAAAAACACAAAAGCTGGGGTCAATAGAAGCTCTGCTGATGCACACGCACCGATGAGTAATGACTATACAGAAGGAGCGTCTGATAGGGCAGCCACTCTGTTTGACGTCACCATTAACCAGAGTGAGATGAGGGTGAAGGGTAGGAGAAGAGAAAGACGAGGAAAAGAGGATCTCTCTTGATTTGACATCACCATTTACCAAGGTACAGGAGAGTGTGATGGATGAGAGAGAAATGGAGGGAGCACAGGTAATAGTGGGAGGGAGAGAGAGTTGATGTGTGGCTCTGTCTGCAATAGCAGAAGGCCGGTGAAATGGGCTGTGATATTGGCTTTTAATTTTCCCTCTGCCTTCAGCAGAAAGAACAGAGGAGAGGAGAGAAGCACTAGAGAAGAGAGCAGAAGGAAGGAGAATGAGGAAATTCACATTTCTTTAATGATAAACACAGCATAATCACTTCCGTTGCACCTTGTAGTTTCAAATTCAATTTTTTTAACAATGAAGTTGAGTATATGTATTTTAAGCTTAAATTCAGCAATGGACGAGACATACAAAACTAAGTAGACACCACCAGAATGAGTAACACTTTACTTCAGTATTATTACACGATCCAATAAAAAGGTAGTTTGGAAAGAAGTTACTTATTGGATTATTTGCTAGCTGACAAAATATCTGTCGATGTTTATTTCATTGTCCACATCAAATTCAATTAATCTTCCACCTAACATTGATTTTATTTTTTTACATGTACTTTATTAAAAACTTTTTTTAACACTTTACAATTAGGTTAGATTAGTTAATGTTAATGTATTAAAGTATATTAATGTGTTAATTATTGTAAAGTACTACCTAAATAATGTATTTCAAGCATTCACTAGAATGCCCCATTCGGCCCCACTAAAAAACATAAAAGCCTCCCCAAGTCGTATGTCCTGGTGCCGGACCTGATCTGACCGCATTAAGCTATGAAGGTATGCTGATACAATAATGTTCGAAAATGAAACACAGACCAAGTTTAATCCAGGAATTACTCATCATAGCTGACCAACGGATGTGTCTCTATACTGTGTCATAATTATGTAATAGAGTGATGCAGGTATGACATCAGAACCTGGAAGACTTATTCGTACTTGGTTTCATTGAGAATTTCCTTCAGGGTTTTATAATTGGGGTTTTCAATGTATTGGTATAATACAGCCTGTGATAAACAAAACAGAGCGATATTTTGACATTTTGTTCTACAACACTGCACACAATGACAACTCAAACTGTATAATCTAGTTGCTTATTAGAGGCATATGTTTTCAAAAATACTCATAACTACTTCAGAATTCATGTTTTTGGTATAGGTGCATGCATATCGGAACTGTACTTTGTTTACCCATTTGTATTTGTTTCGCTTTACTTAGATTTTTATGATTTCATTTTTCAATGTGTGGTTTCATGCAAAGTCATCCCAGAATAAATTTGTTTTAATATTGTCTGAATTCCCTCTATGCCCATTTTCACATTTTAATACATGATTGTGTACAGTCAGCTGGTTAACACCACAAAGTAAATCCCAATTTATGGAAAGATGGCTTTTGTATCAGCCTCACAATAGTAACTGGCTCTTTGTTCATTACTGTATATTGCTTACTAAACAATTACTTAACAAATTAATTAATACAGAAACAAATATTGTCAGTGCGGTAGGAAAAAGTTGCCTGGAGTAGTAGACAGTTTAGCAGTCATTATTCTGGATTATTTGATTGTAAATGCTTCACTTTACCAATTAGTATTTGGGTATTCAAGAGCAGCATGGAAAACAACAACAACAACAACAACCTTGTACATTTTTTTTTTTTTTTTTTTTTTTGTAGTGGAGGATCATGTGAGCCAACTGTTTACTAATTGAAACACTAAAATACAATGCATTGCATTAGTGTAGTCCAGTATAGTTCACATGATTTATGACAGAGTTCCCTGATTTGCTATGTGTGTGAGTCTGTGTATTATAATGTGCCCCAAGAGTACTGACTTAATACACATAACCATTACCAGTGAAGCAGGAGGATACCAGTTGTGTTTAAAATGTTTATATAACAGAACAACACTACAAATGTTGTCATCAAATAATTTTTGGTTTCTAGGTCACTAAAGAAATAGTAAAATTCTGCGTAAAAGAAGTTCTGTCACAGTGGGTCTGTCTGGAGCATGAAGTGGCATGTGAAATTTTGTGATCCAGTGATTCAGATGTGGGATGTTCTGTCATAGTCACACGCATACAACCTCAGGATTTGAGTTCTTCACCTGTAATGACACAGCCAAGCCACCAGGGAGTCCAGCAAGCACTCCATCGTCATGGTAACAGCCTCCCTGCTAAAAATAGTGTTTTAGTGGCTTTATGGCAATCACATGGCCCTTGGGGATCTCTGAGGAGTAGATGGGGTCAGTCTAGAGGGTGCTGAGGTTCCATGGCCCATTTGAGACATTTGGAGTATAAAAAAATAAAAAGAAAGAAATACAAACAAAAGAGAAATAATACATTTCTTTGCGCTGACAAAACAGTCAAAACAATGCTCTCCATTATTTTAGAATAAATAAAAAGGGATTCTGGTGTGGTATCAGGGGTTCTGATCAATTTGTGCTCTTTATTTTAGGGTCAATAGAATCTTGCTTTAATATCCTGAATAATTTGAAGACTTTATCATAAATAAATAAATGAACAAACAAACATGGTTTAGTGGTTAGAACATGTTCACAGTTATGACAAAAATAATAATTGTTGATTATTCCCTTGAAATTGTAGTTGCAATTATTAATTAGGATTATCACAATTTACATTGGATGATGTTTATACCATTGTTTGATGCAACTCCATGCCGTACTTTTACATGAAAATAAACAAGCTCAAAAAACATTCTAACTCAAAAACCTTTAGTGCTTTTCTATAGTATTAAGTCTCAAATGTCAAATATACATTGGATTGGTTTCTTCTTTTAATGATAAAAGTGTAAAAATATGAAAGGTATTACAATGTTAAACTAAAACTAAAATTAAAATAATGGGGAAAACCCTCAAGATAACATGTAGAAAGAAAACAAACAAACAAACATCTTAAGCATGCAGAATAACATAAGTGGACTTTAAACTATTAATTGCTGCCCTGAACGATAATTATGGCATCCATAATTATAATCGCAATTAGAAATTCTATTAAGTATGCAACCCTTATTGGGATGCCTCCAGGACCAGGGTTGGGAACGTCTTGGTTACGTATGGTAACATATTATTATACTCCCGCTGTGATCAGCAGCAGCTGGATTCAATAATTGCATGCCAATATGCATTGACTCATTTAGTTTACACTCGCAAGTAGATTGGTCTATTGAAGCGATATCCCCAATTTCGTCGGTTACCGACGTGTTATCGAGAATGACCGACTGAAAGGGAACCACTGGTTTGAGCAATGCTTTGTCCGTGGGTACAGATGATTATCAGTGCTAATATTAATAACAGCAATAATGAAAGATACCTGAAAAAATGTTTTTCCTATGAGCTTGTAAGTAGCATATGTGCCATTAGTTTTTTTTGACTTGAGTCAATTTAAAAAAAAGAAAATTTAGCATAGCTAACATTAGACATAACGATTGCTATTCAGGTATTGGTGGAATTTATAAAAGCTATAGAAATAGACCAAAGTACTGTAGTAACTGTGTTCTGACAAACTGATACACCTAATAAATAAAATAAAATGTTACATAGAGTAGATTACAACTTTAATTTCTGCTTTTGTACCTAGAAAGTCATAATACACCAATCTAATTTAATGAGTTTGATTGAAGAAAGATACTTTTTTTGCATGATGTAGTTATAATGCCTACCAACAGGGGCTAACAGGATGTACAGGACCCGCTGAAGTAAACTTGCAACTCATGAAAGTAGAGTGTGACGAGAGCAGTTGAGAGTGTCTGTGAGGTCCTTGCAGAATGTGGGTGACATGCATAGATAGAGCAGCAGGCTCGAAAACCCATTTTACAGATAGGGCTCTTGGCACCGTCCAGTGGGATAGACGAACACTTCAAAGCGTAATAAATAACTAAACAAATTATCACAACTGTGGGTAAGCCGAATACAGCTGTCTTTTCCGTTTTAGTGCTCTCTTCATGGTCACAGTTACTGCAGTGAGAAGTGCTTTGAAAGTAGACATGGTAGAGAGGAAGGTGATAGTAAGGTCTGCTTTAAGAGGATTTCTACCCTTTTAGTTTTCACTCTCACTTTCTACATACACCATTTGTATTTTGGGGTTTGCACTATAACCATAGGACTACAGCTAACAAGTATTTTGATTTTTCATTATGTAGTCTGTTGAGCATTTCTTTGATTCTTTTTTCGGATATTTCACATTTTGCCTTATCCTCCATAGACATTTTTTAAGTCCTAATCTATGATATACACTGTGCAAAAATGTTTTAAAGTATTAAATAATCTTTTATTTTGAAGGAGGTACAAAACTTACTTTTATTGTTTAATTTATAGTCAGTACTTGATTTGTGTTTTGTTACATCTCAACACTTATTTCAGATGGTGTATTTAAATGGTCATGCTTTTTCATCTGAATACTTGTGTTTCAGGTAGGGTTATAAAAGGCGAGTTACAATTTTTTGGTTTTGTCTTGCTTTACTTGTGCATTTTTGATTTTCAAAGGTGATTTTTTTTTTCACTCTTTATTAAAACCCCGGACCTTTAGTACATCTTTTTACTAATTTGTTACTAATTTAATTACAATTAAACTAAATTTGTTTAACAATGGATTTCCTTTCTTTTGTGGCCTGCATTTGATGCTCATAGAATAGGCTACTAATGTGTAAGAATTCTTCTTTTTTATTAATAGGAATGTGATCTCTGTGCTCAGTGCAAAATATTGTTTTATTACTAGTTCAAAGTTGCTGATTATTTTCAATCAGTGTTAGCTCTTAATTTCTTGCATCCTTAGTTTGCACTTTTTCTTTGTTTCACTTACTTGAACTTTCTTTCCTCCTCTTTTTTTCCCCTGCCTCTTACCGCAACCCCCAGAAGTCTCTTTGTATTTTACCATTAGTCTCATTCAGGTGAGAAGTGTTTTGGTGCTCCTTAGTAACCCATCGGTCAATGCAGACTCTCTCTCGCTTTCTTCCTCCCCCATCGTAGGAAATGTTTGAGTGCATGTAGAATGCTGACATCAGATAACGCATTGGCAGTCCATGTGTGACTGCTCTCTGGTCTAGATTTGCATCTCATTTGGAATTCAATAAACTAAATGGACCCGTGCCCACACTGACAATAAAAGGGGCCATAAATATAATACTACTAGTCCTGACTGATAGCTGTGGAGATGGCTGGCAGGTCCTATTTCACTACAAAAATAATGTAATTGATTGTTTTTGTGCTGTTATTTATAGTGGTTGACTTATATTTGATAGTTTTTTCTGACAAAGTCGATACCGATATCTTAGAGAGCAGGGTGGCTGATGGCCAATATAAAGCCTTTATGCGCGCACACACACACACACACACACACACACACACACACACACACACACACACACACACACACACACACACACACACACACATATATATATATGCATATACTTTTTTATGTAATTAATATTTAAGAAATGTTAAATTTTAGAATATGTTTGAATGATATAAATGTGTATTTGTAAATGCGAAAGTATTTCACTATTAATATAATATGTTTAATAATATTATACTAATAATATAAAAGCAGACATTATAATATTTCTCTGTATACCTTTTAATTTCTTTGTTTAACAGTTTTATCTGATTATTAGACAGGCATCTGTTGGTATTAGACAGAACTGAATAACAGCGACAGCAAACAATGAAGAGAGAGAATGTGAGCACTGTGTGCAGGTGCTGATGGTCTCAGCTCTGTCAAAATAAAGGTCCCGCCTCAAACACGTGGTCTGAACAGGAAAACTGCTGATATTTGAAATACTAACAAAAATCAGCCGATATATCGGCCTTGGCGATATATCGGTCAACCATTAGTTATTTATCTTATCCCCCCTGCCAGGAAGAGATGATTTTAGGCGATCTTGTTTCTGTCATTTTGTGACCTCAATCTCTTGCATGATGACTTGGGATCAGAAGCTTCTCACTATGAACTCAACTTGAACTCCAAATCTATTTGTGCCTGAAACATATTCAAACCAGATGCTAATACAGTCCTGCTACATTGAACAATAAATCTCTTGCAGTGGTAGCTGAAACATGCGGTAGATGTGCCACTCAGGAACCAGGACAAATGATGCACAACAGTCTCAAAATAAAAACATCTATTTCATTGGTGTGTTTTCATTTTGCAATGATATAAGTGAGTTCTTCCCCTCTGTTGCGTCTACTCAAGATTATTTTCTTGACAGGACGGAGCGTTTTCAATTACAACATTCAGGACGTGCCCTTTTAAGAGAGAGGCTTCAAGAGAGCGTTTTGTGGTTTCAAATCTCCAGGGGGACTTGAGTCTCTGAGGCTTGAGATTTGCAATGAGCTGTGTTTCAGGGTTTTAGGATGAAGCAGGGTGCTGGTTTGGACCGAAGATAAACTTTGGATAGGCATGCTCATTCTTTATAGTTCCAATTTTTTTTATTACATTTATTTTTTGTTTTGTTTTGTTTTACTTCGATTATTTGGCTTTGCTTTGCTTTTGTTTTGTGCTGTGTTTTGTGTTGCTTTTTTCCCTTTTATTATCAAATTATTGAAATTAATAGAAATGCAATCCATTCACAGCATCTTAGTGTTAAAATTTCACTGTTCAAGTTTTAACGCGTAGTTGGTTGCATCTTCAAGCTGTTGTCTAGACACACTGGACATTCTCTCACCTATCACTATTTCAAGTGTTCAAGTCCCACCTCCTGCATCAGGATTGGCTTGAAGGAGCTGATTGTGGTCTGTGATTGGATATTTGAAATAGCTATCATAGTAAATAGATAAACGTCAGCTGTTCAGTGTAGATTTACATTATTGGAGCATAAGCTCTGTATAAGATATTCCCATGTTGGAATATTAACACACCAACTATAATAGTGGCAGAATACATAACTTTTATCATGCATGAGTTGTTCTTGTCATTACTCAGGTCTTAAAAAAATATAAAGAACATTTCAGATCACCTTTAAAAAGGCAACTTAAGCTTTCCTATGTCAATATGACAACACAGATTTTTGTGTTTACAATTAGATTTTCATGTGGCTGTGTTAATAATGACATCAGTGAATAAAAGTGTGAGAATGGTGCCCCTAGGAGGAGTTGTTCCGGAGGCAGATCACCTGCAAGGAAATCTGGGATGATGGGATGATGTGTGGTTTGACGAGTGAAGCATGATGTGTGTTTCCAGTCTGTTGCTACTGGACGTGCCCCATTAAGTTGGGAGAAATAGTATTTTGTACTTGCATGTTCAAGCTTCACCCAAGCCTACTCAGGTTTAAGTGTGTTGGCACAGCTGATGCAGAAGCATTCTCATCAGTTACACTTTGTTGTTCACAAAGCATTCATTGGCAAAACCAATGATCTGCTCAAACCTGATCAGTGATTCCACACTCGCTATGCTCCCAATCTTAAATGCGCGCACAACACACACACAAACACACTCTCTCTCTCTCTATTTCTCTCTAAGTCTCTCTCTCTCTCTCTCTCATATTAGTTTGATGTTTTGGAGACACATTTAACATTTTCGCCCCTTTGCTGTAAAGTTTTGTTTAAATTTTTACTTTTTTTTTCTTCCCACTCTTTACATGGCCAGATATGGGATAATGGTGGTTGTTAATCTGCTTTTATGGAAAGAAAGCCACTGTTTCCCTGTGACAATTTTGGGATTTATAACCATGGTCTGTATTGTTTTTTTGCATAATTTTTTTTTTGTGATTGAAAAGTACTCTACTTGTTTGATTTACTTATATACTGTGTTATCTTTGCATTCAAAGTTTATTTTTTCTTTTCTCTTTGTCATTTGGGTTCATGTGATTGATGTTGCAACCCTGATATTTTGTTTTTGGGGAGTGAACTCTGAACTTTTTAATAGTTATTAAATGAAGTTTTGAAATGTTGACAGTTTTTATTTTTGTCCTTTTCTTCATTTTTTGGTTATTTGTTAGGGAGTTATTTTATGTAACTGGTGACTTTTGAGCTATCTGGGAAAACTGTAAATTATTTCTGTCTGGTGCCTGAACCGTTACACATTTTACATTTTCTGCATGAAAATGTGTTGCTGTTTTTTACATTTGAAGAAAGATATCTCACAAGGGGATCATCCTTGATTTCTAAAAAAAAAAAAAAAAAAAAAAAAAAAAAACCATTTAGGCAACATTTGTAAAGGTTTGTTGCTTGGCTGGAGTGAGGATCTGTTGAACAGGATGCATAGTTTTAGAGGAATTGTGTCAGGGATATGAGGAGTTGTGATCAGAATTGAGAAGGAAATGAGTTCAAGGAAGACTGGAGAAGGTATTGGGAAATTACTATTCATTTGGACGTTTTGATCATGATTGAAGTAGTAAACCTTTAACTCAATTCCCGAGTGGATGTGCTTGGCTAGGTTTGATTAATCAGTTGAATGGCTTGGAGATTTTATGAGTCACCGGTTTCAAATTAAAACAAAAATATTCACAAATAATTTTTATCATATTCCAATTGAAAAATCTTGAATAATTTTAAGTGCAGTATTTTTCTGTTTGCAGTATTTTTGTTTTTTATTTTGTTTATGTGTCTATCATACGAAAAAGTAGTGTTGGAATTGCAGTGGATAACATTGCTCAGATAATTTTGGAAGAACTGAAATGTTTGACGTTTGATTCCAGACTCTGGTTTCTTGGCAAATCTGAGAACAGCCTGTGCTTACAGAGCTTACAGCTCTTCTGAGGCTTCAGAGGAGACGTGAGGTTACTAGAAGCTTTTTCTCAGGAAGAAAAAAAAATCTGAGAAGCAGGAGGATTAAACAAAATGTCCATTTGATCTCCAGTTAATCACTTTGCTGTTGAGGAGAAACAGTGAAAATATAAAATGATTTTTCTTTCCTGTATGATATAGCTCACGTGTACTGATAGTCTAGTTAGTTTTGTCAACCTTTCACTGCTATTATAAAGCTTGGAAAATCCAGGACATTTTTAAATATAACTTTGTATTTGTTTGAAAGAAGAAAGTCATACACACCTAGGATGGCTTTAGGGTGAGTAAATCATGGGGTAATTTTCATTTTTGGGCGAACTATCCCTTTGATAATATTTTCTCTCTTCTAAACCTAAACTAAAACATTACAAAGCTTTTTACATTTTTACATGTTCATCAAGGCATGATTTGGTGTGTTTAAGTTGTTTTCCACATGGGGACCATTGGCTGGCTCCCACAATGGAAGTGATTTCAGATTTTACTACCCTTGTGGGCACATTTGATCCCTACATGTAGACACATTCTGACCCATACACATACTCTCTATTCCCTCTTTTTTTCATGTTCACTCCAGGTACTCCATGCATTAAATGAGCTTTCCACATAAACACTTGGATATGTACCAGTATCCAGTGCACATTTATTAACTTTTATTAACTATATAAACACTTAAACTAGTCTAACACACACACACACACACAGTTGGCGAAAAGGGGTTAAAGCTTAAGCAGTAAAGAGAATAGAAATAAAGGCATGGAGCTATGGTACGATTTGATATTCAACTGATCTACAGCCTGAAGGAAACATCAGTTTCTTAGTTCAAACACACCTTTTGTAAAAAGGTGCAAATGATACTAAATGAATCAAGTAAAAAGACTAAGTTTGATACTTCTCATGTCTCGCATGTTTGAAAGAGAGTCCTGATGCAATTTGGGGATCAGGTTGGTCTCTGCTGAAGTTAGTTGATGAGAAAGAATCAGAGGATCTTGATGAATGGAAAGACTAGGCCGGAGCCTGGCACAAGCTTAGGGTGTTTTTTTTTTTAAGATTCTTACATCAGCAACTTCTCCTGGAATTCCTGAATATAAAAGAACTGCTGAAGTATTACGTGCTGATTGTAGTGTGTTATGAATCCGCGGTTCCACGCTGTTGGCTGTGTCAGACCTCATGTTATTCATATTTGCTACTCTCTGTCTCTGTTTTTTTTTTTTCTTCTTTCTTTTATTAAATAAAATCAAAACACTGAGGGTGTGTTTGCTGTCTGCCTATCATATGTAATGTAGTCAGGTCATTCAAGTGTGCTATATGCTATGGAAATGTTGTGTAAATTCTATGGACTAATCGGAAAACTGCGAACCCTTGAATATATTGGTTCACTGAGTCTGCAGTTTTTTACAGCTTTTATGTAGACTACAAACCTGCCTGAAACCAGTTACTTTTAGAAAAACACTTGCTGCTTTGAATTAATTATTGTATTAATAAAATCTGAAAATGAATGGTAGACATAAAATGCCATTTTTTTTAATGAACCAAGTCTGAAAGAATGTCACCAAGGCTGGATTTA
The DNA here is from genome assembly GCF_003368295.1 of Carassius auratus. NCBI lineage: Eukaryota > Metazoa > Chordata > Actinopteri > Cypriniformes > Cyprinidae > Carassius > Carassius auratus. Next base: position 103,906 of record NW_020526564.1, on the reverse strand, counting down.
TTTAATCAAAAATAGAGGAAAAACTGAAACACTTTTGATTATTATTATTATTATATTTTAAAATGTAATTCGTTGGTGTTATGGCAAAAGCTGAATTTTCATCATCATTACTCCAGTCTTTAGTGTCCTTCAGAATTCATTCTAATATGGTGATTTACTGCTCGAAACATTTCTTATTATTATCAGTTATGAAAATAGTTGTGCTGCTTCAAATTTTTGAGGAAATTCTGATACCTTTTTCAAGATTCTTAGATAAATATATTTATAATATATAAATATGCAATTGATATTGTACTTGTAAATGTGTTTACTGTCACTTTTAATCAATTTAATAAGTCCTTGCTAAATAAAATAATTAATTTCTTAAAATAAAAGCATGTATGCCAATATTAAATTAATGTGACTTGTAGTAGTAATAGATGCAATATTATAAAAAAAAAAAAAATACTGAGCAAACCTATTTAGTTGCTAAGTGTCTTCTGTCTTTTTGTTAGCACATTGCCAGGGCATTACTATGCTGTTTTTGATGGTTGCTAGGTAGTACTTACTCTCAAAATAGTCCCTGTGATATTCTGGCCCCAAATATGAATCCTCCTGTTTTTAACTATAGTTTATTAGTAACTACTAATAAACTGTTCTTCTGTCAGTTGATAGAGTTCATTTGCATATGTGAAGTACTTCAACATCCACAATGCACTAGGTTTGATTTTGTTTGAAATTTGGCAAATTTACCCTTTAAGAATTCAATAAATGTCCAGGGTGGCTCAATAAATTTTGAGCTTTTTATTTTTTTGAATTCTTCTTCTTCTTTTTGTATTTAATTACTTTAATGTCTGATCAACAGGAAACCACTTTAGCCACTTGTGTGTCTCAATCCTCTCTCTCGCACACACAGATGTTCTGTCTGAGTAGTGGTGGGAGGGAAAGGTGGGCTAGAGCGTGTGAGGGGAGTGCGATAGAGGGCTAGCAGGAAGAGACAGACAGATTATAATGACTTGAGGAAAATATAATGTAGTTCTGTCTTGCAATGAAGTGTGCTGTCAGCTTTATGACAAAGGCTACATCCTTTCCTTTTCATATCCTCTCCACCCTCTCATGCTCTCACCCCTCCTCCTCTCCAAATCTCTTTTTCCTCTCCTCACCCGCTCCCCTCCACACTTGCTCTGTCGATTGGCTTATTGAGGTTGTACAGCAGCACCTGATGGCATTTGAGATTCTCCTTTATTCTTGTTGAGCTACTTGTCAGCTCACAGTATATATGTGTGTGTGTTTTGACTATTAAACTAGCCACTAGAGAATGACATTTACTGCAAATGAACTGTTCTTCTGACGCATGTAGTTGTTTAATGAACTAGGGATATGTATTGACACAGAGGCTTAGTCCTGAGGTGTGTGCGCGTGCGTGGGAGTTAAAATGACACTTTATCTTGTTTCTTTACGTGTGTGTGTCTGTAGTCTATTGAAACTGTAATCTGAGTGTTTGTTTTTGCATTATAGGCCTATATATATTAAATTGGTTTTATCAACAGTAAAAAAACATAGAAATTGCTAGTAAATTTTGCAATTAATAAAAAAAAAAAAAAAAAAAAAAAAACCCGGCCAAATAACATTGATTAAATGTTTTAATTGCAAATCCATAAATATATATATATTTTTTACAGTGTAAATACACACAGAAGTATTTATGGTCCTGCTGTGCAGATGATGTAACAATGTGTCTGGCAGCAAACACACACTAATTGCTGAGGTAGAGGTCTGGAAATGAACTTTATTTTAGTCTTTTTTTCCCCTTTCATTTTGGGAGTTTTAATTATATTTTTATCTTTTCTCAAAGGCTTTGAGCGCCTGTTGCCCACATTAAAAGATCTTTTAATGGCCATCTGTTGTAATGCAATCATCCAAACACACAAACTGTGCCAATTTTGATAACTTTTTTTTGCTTTCAAAGTGCTTCTGGCTGTGTGCTGTCTGCACTTTACATGACAGAGACTCATTATTGTTGATTATACTGATGTGAATGTTGAACACAAGATTCATGACAATTAGGTATGCTAATGAACATGCACAAATTCCCTTTTATGCACACACTCGCATCCTTTAGCACTCTGTAATGTTATCACAACACAGTAGACAATTATTTTGAATGCAGAACGTGTGGCACTCTTTGTCTAGTCTGCAAGTTCTTCAAACAGTCATGTATTGTGACTGGTTAACTCATTGTGATGGGGTTAAAATTCATGGAGCTTGCATACACATTTGATCAATTAATGTCAGCTGAAGGATTTTTTTTTTTTTTTCACAGCATGCACATAAATTTTACTTGGGACATACACAAATGTTTGAAGTCTGAGATTTTTTTCATGTTATGAAAGAAGTATATATATATATAAAATACAATAAAAAAACTAGTAATATTGTGAAAATTATTGCAATTTAAACTAACTTTTCTGATTTAATATGTATATTAAAATTTAGTTAATTAATGTGATTACAAACCTACATTTTAAGCAGCCATTACTCCAGCCTTTCTCAGAGCTCAGAGATGGTATTCTGGAAACCTTGGGTGTAACGCGTGGTTATTTGAGTTTCTGTTGCCTTTTTATAATCTCTAACCAGTTAACCCATTCTCGTCTGACCTCTGACCACTAGATATTTTCTCTTTTTTGGACCATTCTCTGTGAACCCTAGAGATGGCTGTGCATGAAAATCCCGGTTTCCACATTTCATTTTTGTCATGATAATGTGTTAATATACTTTGATTTATTTTAATATATACGTATCTTATATTTAATATTAAAATTACTATACCAGCTCAATAACTTTTAGTTAAAAAAAATGTATAATTATAAAAAAAATATATTTTATATTATAGGTTTGGTGTCAACAGAATGTGATATATCTGACATGATTCCAAAGCTTTTTTGCTGTGCTCTTTCCCCATTTCTTTGTCTATGTCTAACCAGTTTGGACAGATGCACACGTACCTGTACACAAACATCCAGGCTGAGGTAGAGACTGCAACACTTCTGTCATCTGTAAAAAAAAAAAAAGTAGTGTTATAATACCCAGGAGGAAGAAAGAGGTGGGGAGGTTAAATGAACAGACTGAGCTCAAGTGGAAGTCATGGATGCACAAGGTTATAGAGGCCTCCATATGAAACACTGTTATGCAAACACACACACAGGGGGTGCTAAAGGTGGGATGAGGTCTGGAGTGTGGTGTGTGGTTATTTTTTAATGAGACACTTCTGTCATGTTTATTTATTCATCTCTCCTCTTAATTAATACAGCATAGCACACACATGTGCTGACGGCTTATGTGTTTTAGCATGCTACCTCCATTTATAATTAAGAAGGTAATATTGTGGAGGCCAACGCTGGAAGGAAGCTCTTTTTCTGAAGTATCTTTGTGATTAAATGAAGTGTTTCTCCCAGATCATTAGCTTTATCCAATATGAAATCCAAGAGAGAATTTCAAGCACATCACCTCAATTTACTTGCATCTTCTCAGAACTGTCCGGCTTAAATCAAATAATTGCATATCATCCAACATGAGTGTGTATTCATGACTGGTGTTTGTGAGACCTTGCAATGTGGCCTCAAATCTTACATATTCATTATCATATATATGGACTGATGGTGCGGTGCATATTCTAGAAGGCTTTCAGAAAGCTCACCTGTCCTTCCTCTTCACTTAAAGTGATTAAAAAGCCATTTCTTCCCTTCTCATCTAATATTCCTCATGATTGACGGCCCACTGTCCTTTACGAGGGTGGAAAACGTGGAGGTGCATTAATGAAAATGGAGTCTGTTGGTTTGCATGATGAAACTTAATCTGGATGCTTGCTAACAAGGCCATGTGTGTTTTAAAGGTGAAGGACAAAGGCAGGAGGGCCGGATAAATAATAACAGTCGCAATTAGATGTTGGCTTCAAGGATTAGTCATATTTGCATAATACTGTACATCTTCTGGGCGAGGAGTGTAAGGTTTTAGGGCATGGATGGGCAGCTAACATTTTTTTTATGACTTGAGGTGTTGCCTTTGGTGGAATAAGGAAGCTGTTGACATGCTCTGTAGCTTTTCATAAGAATGTGATTAAATGTTTTATTTGCACTGGGAGCTCTGAGTGGATTTCATTGGATTTCAAGGGCTGTTAGAAATGGGCTCCACCCAATTCCAGATGTAGACACTTGTGTGTGTGTGTGTGTGTGTGTGTGTGTGTGTGTGCATGTGAAAGTGACACAAATGAAGATGAAGGCGACGAAAATAAGGGTTTTAATTTGTGCTAGAGGGGTTAGTCAGGATTTAATGGTTGAACACTGGTTAAATTGTGTGCACATGAATGTGGCCTAAATTAACTGAATTAATAGGTTTGGCTTCCAAAATCACTATGACATTGGGGTGTTGATAATTATGTTGAGTAAAAGGGGACATGAAGATATTTTTGGATCAGAAATAAATAAATAAAAAAGAGAGAGAGAGAAGTGAAAACTTAAATTGCATTTGCTATGTTCTTAGAAAAATACTCCATGTATTCATGTAGATTTCATGATAAAATGTCATGTTGTGTAACCATTAAGTAATAAAAATGTATTTATATCAACTGTGGAAGGTATGGGAACCTAAAATGTTTGTGTAATCATATTCCTCAGTCTGAGAGCCAAGATCGGCTATCCTACCTGCCTATCAATGTTTGTAGGGGAGAGCGGTGTGATTTTAGCCTGTGGGGAAGTTGAGCCACCCCTTGTTTCTAGGCAACTTTAAACAAAATTGGTGATTCGACTACAGATTTTACTCACCCTGTAATGGAGAGAGGCCCATTGAATAATGGGTAACTAAATTTATGTTCAAATGTGTTTAAATTTATGTTCATATTTTTTTCTGTTCAGAGTGATTTTTGTATGTTTAAGGACTCATGTTTCTTGTGTTTAAATAATTACAGACAAATCTAAAAAAAACGTTTGTGCTTTAGAGCTTATAATATGAAGCTATACTGTTAGCATAATGTTAGCTTTAAACTGCTGGATCATAGATATAAAAATACTTAGACGCCTCATTGTCTGCTTTGAGCCATTGCTGCCATACGTCAAATAAATCCTTAAAAATAAATGAAAGTAAACGGGGTAGCTGCGTTTTTTTTTTTTTTTTTTTTTTTTTTTTTTTATAAAAACACGATAACGTTCACATTTATCAACCAATTTCAGATGTTTGTGATCTACGTGCAGTTAAAAAAATAAATAACTTTGCCTACAGTTATTTAGTTAGGTTTGGAAAATTATAAATTTTCGTAAGGAATTGTGAAAGCTCACATTTGTCTCACTTCTTGATTTCGTAGATTTTTTGGTTTACAATTCTAATGTTAATTTAGTATAAATTTGACATATACATGTAATGTAATTTGAATATACATTAATGAAATTTAGTTGTTTTATTGCTTTCTCTGTATTCAACCCCACTTTTCTTTCCCTTTTCTCTTTCTTGTGTCTCAGGTCAGAACACAGCTCATTCTCTTTGAAATACAGGGGGGGGAAAAATCTGAATTATAATACATCTTTAAACAATAATAATTTAAGATCATTGAGAAAATTGAGTAAAACAAGTAAATACAAATCAAAAAGTGACACACTAGCAGTCTAGTAATCTTTTTTATTTTGATAGCACTCTGTAGCCTTCATATAAACACCACAACAAACCATAACAAATGTAACTGACAAGCCTTTATGGATCCAGTGAAAATTAAGGGTGCTTTCACACTTGGTTCACTTGCCTGGTCCGAACCCGAATTTGGTTGCTCCCCCTCCCCCTGCCCCTGCTGGACTGTGTTACGCCGCCTACACACTGGCAGTTGAAATCCGCTCTGTAATACGCAATACTCCCCCAGTGGACGTCGTACTACACCGCTGAAAAGCATCGGAAAGCTTCGGAAGCGAGTAGAACAAAAATGGCGGAGAGATTAGAACGATTTATATTGTCTGTATCTGAATGTGCATGTCAGGTCAGCTAAATGTGATATAGTGGTATATACGGCTGCAACAACCCTGCACTCTAGTGAGAGAGACCAAGTGTGTCCGAGAGCGGGGCCCAGAGGTGGAAAGTAACGAATTACATTTACTCGCGTTACTGTAATTGAGTAGCTTTTTTGTGTACTTCTACTTTTTAAAGTAATTTTTAAAATCTGTAATTGTACTTTTACTTAAGTATATTTTGTTTGAAGTATTGTACTTCGCTACATTTGAAAACACATTAATTACTGAGTAAAAAAAAAAAAAAAAGAAAATCGCTCCCTGGAAACTACGGCAGTAAATAATGGGCAGGAGGGCAAACTGGCGCTAAAATAACAAGAAAGATGCAGACGGACAAAACAGGCGTTAGTGGTGCAGACACAGCTGAAAACGAAACCCCGTCATATTCTGAAGTTGAACTCGAAGGAAATGAAGTAAACCCTTGGCCATATTTATGCTCTATTATTCAGTGTAAGCTGTGCTTACCTAGAGACACCAACTAGCAGCTTATAAAATCTCGACATCAACCCTTCACAAGCATGTAGAGGTAAGCTAAATAATTGCATCGTTTCATTGGTGGTTAAAATGAAGATTTGACATTTTAGCAAGAGGTTTTGCACAAATTAGCCGAAAAGACTGGTGCGGACTGTGCGATATATATGGTCTGCGATAATATCATTGTTGTTTTAACAATGTGCGCGCGCATTTACAGTGCGTTCTTTCACTGTGTGATTCAGTCTTGTAAAGCGCATTTAGAATGATCACAAAATTGAAGATATAGGGGCAGAAATTTACATATTTATATAATTTCATATATTAAATCAAAATCACACAAAGAATGTCTTTTCCTCCAAAAATCATGATTATATATATATATATATATATATATATATATATATATATATATATATATATATATATATATATATATATATATATATAATTATATAATATAATAATTTTTTTTACAACAGGTCAGTAAACAAGTTAATTAAGAGACTTGCGTTTTAGATACCATATTGCCTGTTTTTGCTCTATTTTTACAACAAAAAATAATTCCAAACACAGCCACCAAATCACAGTTTTGCGTCTCTGAGCAACATAACAGTTTTTCGTTCAACCGTTTAAATGATTCGGTTCAATCCCAGTGACTCACTTATTAACAGTGACTTGCTGACACATACTGGCCATTTTAATTTCACATTTAAAGTATCTTTTGATTTTTTTTTAAAATAATTTTCTTATCATTTCAAATGAGTATTCAACAATTTATGTCTTGTATATCAAAACATTATTCATGCATTTGTAACTTCAGATTTGTAAATGCATTCTTGTCCTGCACTAAACAGTGTGTAAATACATCTAAATGCCACTTCCGAAGCAGCTTCTGCATTTCGTCTGCATTGAAAAGATGAGTTTGTTGATACCGATTTGCCTGGTAACAGCCCAAATGTCTTATTATTCCAAATAACTGATTCCTTTAATTAAAAACAACTAGTTTGAGATTAATATGCCTATCCCAGGGGTGTCAAACTCAGTTCCTGGAAGGCCGTAGCCCTGCAGAGTTTAGTTCTAACCTTGCTCCAGCACACATATCATGTAGTTTTCAAATAAACCTAAATGATTAGATTAGCTGGATCAGGTTTGTTTAATTAGGGTTATATCTGAACTGTGCAGGACTGTGGCCCTCCAGGAACTGAGTCTGACACCCTTGGTCCCATTTTTGCCTCCCCACCACTGTTAAAATGTAACTAAGTAATTTTTACTCTGAGTAAATTTTAAACGAGCTACTTTTTACTTTTACTTGAGTAGATTTTTAGACTGGTACTTTTACTTGTACTTAAAATTTCATTCATGTAATGGTACTTTTACTTGAGTAGAATATTTTTGCACTCTTTCCACCTCTGGCGGGGCCAGGGCCAGATTAACACTTTGTTGTACCCTGGGCAACAATATTCAAGGGCCCCATCATCACGACCCCAGGATCACCATAATATGGTCATATACAGAATGTATTACTGTAATAAACAGTAAATATACTCAATACTTCAAATTCTAACTGTCATCAGGTGTATTTTGATTTACAAATATTTAAATGCTCATAGAACTACAAATGCACTACTATGTCCCCTATCAAAGACATTCACTCACATATGATGCTATGAAAACAAAACTCATCAGCATCTGTATAATCTGGTAAAATTGCCCCACAAGTTATTAGTCCAACACAAACAATTTGAAATCTGCCAGTTATCCCTCCACAACAATTTACAGCATTTTAATGAAGCTGGCACCTCAAGGAAAAAATAAATAAATAAAATGCAGTATCACGATTATCTGCTTATAAACATTTTAACTTGTTTTAAAATAGAACAACAACCTATCACAGCACAATTAACCAGTTAAACATTTTTGCTACATAAACATGTAAAAATCTGTCAATTTCTCTGAGGAAGACAAGACAGAAATAAATGCTACATAATCTGGCAAAACACACATTTTTAGTCCTAAATAATGACGAAGTGCATGTTTGAATTTGAAATGCTCTTCGCTCTCGGGGCTGTAAACGTAAGCTGGCGGTGTAGAAAAGTCCTTGCTACCTAAGTTGTCCTCGTCGTTGACGGAAGCTGACTTAACAGATCTGTCGGCAACATTAACACGAGTGAAGAAATTACCTATTTTAGGTATATACTTAAATTTTTCTATGTTTCTGATGTCCTTTACTTTTTTAATTTCCGCTTCGCGCTCCCACTTGGCTTCTCCATGTCAGATTTTTTTCTGTTGTAGCAACGCCTGACATAACCCGCTCCGGCGTAACATTTGACCCACCTCATGCGGACTGACCAATGAGGAGAGGGTCTTAACTTAAGGCCCTCTCTTCATTGGTCAGTCCGCATGAGACTGACTCTCAACCGCTCTCAACTCACACTCAAAGTCATAGGCAGCGCAGCGTCTCTCTGTGCAGCGCAAAAGCCCGTGTTGACAGTTCGTTTAATATAAAGCGGGAGATTACCAGATACAGTATTTTGCTCGTGCCCTTGCTGCCCTGGGCCCTTTAGAGGTCTTGGGCCCCTGGGCAATTGCCCAGTTGCCCGTATGGTTAATCCGGCCCTGAGCGGGGCCACAATATTTAATTATTCATTTTAATGGTATTAACTGCCCTTATAGTGTTAGAAAATCATGAAAATGAAGAAATGACATGACAACTTATCATTATAAACTCTATTTATTTTATTAAAAGTTATGAATTCAGGTTTGTTTATCAGTACCATAGCAACTCTAGCTTCCGCTGGAATTGTCGGATAGGAACCGTCCGTAGCCTTTTGCAAGAGTTAAATTTTTTGAACGCATCTGGATGACCAACGGACATGATTTTTTCAACTGCCAGTGTGAAGGCGGCATTAATATTATAATATTTGAGTCCGAACCACAGTTCGCTTGCGTCATCAAGCCAGCAGCTCTTTACCCCGTTGCTTGGTAACGACAACGCAGGAGAAGGCGGCAAATGCATAACATTACTCTCTGCACGTTTATGTATTAACTTTTTGGAACTGTTAGTTTTGTTGATAAAGCTTCGGTACATAACGGCACTTGCGGCTGTCTTACGAATTTACTGAAAATGCTCTAAAGAACGTTGAAGGCGAACATAAATGAGATGTACAGCTCTCTGCTTGCAGCGCTTCAGTCACGCTCATCAGGAAAGTGAGTGAAACACACACACAAACACACATTTTCATAAAATAATTTGTCATTAAAAGCAGTTCACTTCTGCAATTTGGTACGATTGCGTTCACATAAGCAGCGAACTGTACCAGAGTTCACATGAAGTGTACCCCAGACCACCATTTTTAAGTGGACTCGGGCACGGTTCGCGGGTGTGCATCCAATTACGGAAGCCAGCGTTCACATCATTCAAACGAACCGAACTCTGACGTTAATCGACCCCGGGTGCACAACAAATGTGCTACTGTGAAAGCACACATTATGCACTGATAGAGTACAGTTAAAATATAGTAAAAGTGATATGTTATATTAAAAAGTATTTATAGTAAAACTTGAAGTGAATAATATGAAAAGCGAGTACAACGGTACAATAACATATATGTGATATAATAGATTATAATAGCACACATTATATGTATAACATGAATAAAACCATAATAAATAACTGAACAACAAGCCCATGCTACGTGTGCTGTGTTAAGCTAACTGAGACTCTTTATAATACTTAATATATATCATTGCTCTTTTTGTTGTTTTTGATTGCTTCCACTGTCCTCATTTGTAAGTCGCTTTGGATAAAAGTGTCTGCTAAATGAATAAATGTAAATGTAGAAGTAAATTGAATAACTGTATTTTCATTAACTATCGTTAACAAAGATTGATAAATACAGTAATAAATGTATTGTTCATTGTTTGTTCATGTTAATTAACGAATTAACTAGCATTAAATAATGGACCATTATTCTAAAGTGTTACTACTTAATCTTTGTAAATAAGTAATGGAGATGCTTTAGCTCCATCACTAATCCTGACAGTCAAAGTGCTCACTGTACATATTGTGCTCATAACACCAAACGGCAATATAAGTTAAAACGTCATAAGAATTAATTTAAACTAGTAATTTCTTATAAAGTCTCTGCTTTCACAGCTAACTACGTTAGCGTTATTGCTAACTATTATTAATAGTCTGACACCAGTCAACAATGTTAAAAATGACCGAAACACATCGAGAAAGAACTGTTGAGTCTAACCTGTGAAAGATAAAACCCTGAGATCTGTTTTTATTATTGTGCGACAGTTTGTAGGTGTCCAATCTATCGATGAGTCAGGTATGTTTTCTTCTGTCCTGATGTGAGAGTTATGAGAGTTGCCCGCTCCAATATTGTGGTGATGTTGACTTGCGGTCGAGCGGCCAATGAGGCATCTAGGTATTTATATGTCTATGTGCTGGATGATATAAGTTTGTTAAAATGGTAAGAGTGGGGTAATATCAGCCTAAAGTCATGGGGTAAGTCCTTCTTATGATTATGAAGTATTATTTTACTGTAATTCTACATTATACTTCATTAATTTAAAACATTTATTTATTTTTTTGTTCTGAAAATGTAAACATTTAAACAGGCCTTGTTTATGAAAATTGACCACTGAAGTTTTTATGAACTTGTATTTACCTGCAACATTTATAAGTGGGATTTTAAGTTCTATTAGCCCAGTTCAATTGCAGACTATTTTTTTTTTCAATTTGAACATTTATTTGAAATTTGACATTTATTTTGTGCTGACATTCTTTAATAATTAAAAACATGCATTCAGAGTTGTGAACTATAAATAAAACTTTTAAAAATGTAATGCATCCATCCATCCATCCCGTTCCATTATCCAAACCTCTTTGTCTTTTTTAGTGCTGTCAGTGTTGCATTTAAACTCCACCAACGCCGTCTCTCATCGTTCTTCCTGGTTAGCCTCTGGTCTGCCTGAGCGCGTTCATGTGTTTTGGAGGAAGCCTGGCTTTGGAAAGCGATTTGCAGGGAGGCTGGGATCTCATGCTTTCAAAGATAGCTTGCTATTGCTAGCCTCTCTGAAACTACCTATACCTTTAATAAAGGATTACGCCATATAAATAAATAAGGCCTTGTTTTAAAGATTTTTGTTTTTATTATGATATCAGGACAGTTGTCACTGACATTGCTGATTCCCCAAATTTCAAAAGTAATTTTAATTCAGCAATTAAAACTGCTCTTTATAGAAGAGGTGCATTCAAGTCATTGCAAGACATGGGTTGAATATTCTATGTATTTTTGAATAAATGAATATATCTGGGTCATAGAAAAAAAGAGGGAACACAATTTGTTGACCCTTTTATGCATGTTGAGCATGTGCATGTTTGTCTGGACCCCAATCTCCCATTCATCTGAATATTTGCAGACTGAGGCAGAATATGAATCATTTCCCCTCACTGCAATTAGCCTGAAATATGGAGGTCCTTAGTGTGTGTGTATGTGTGTATGTGTGTGTGTGTGTTCTTTATAAGGGTACGATGGGCTTAATTTAGCTGAACTCCCTGAATGTAGAAACAGTGTAGAGACATGCACCGTAAAATGCATACTGACAACAACATGCACACGACAACACAGACTAAAATTGTAAATCATTTCTGTTGTCCTTGAATTTTAATTTGAATAATTATTTTAACAATTTTGATTTTTGGGAAAGTGGAAGCTATATGCTATCTGACCTATACAAATAAACTACTTTTTAGGAATACACCTAGACACTGCCAGACCACTTATATTTTCACACACAAACTTGAGATAGAAAGGATCAATTTAACACTCATGTTGTTTTTGTAGTCCGAGATCAAAAGGGCCTTTCCATATCTCCAAAAATCTAATCAACAAGGTCAAATTACAGTAGCTTTAACAGAAGCAGCAGTAATGTTTTGGATGACATTTCTGAAAAGAGCATATGACACTGAAAATCAGATGGTTAAAGCTTCAGTGATACCCATCAGACCGGATTATATTGGGTTAAAAGAAAATACTGAAATAATCAGAATGGAATTTAGACATTTTGAAATTACTATAATCATAAAGATGTTCAAGCTTCCTATGATCCTTAAGCACAACTAAAGAAAAAAAAAATATATAATCAGAGTTGAACTTGAGGACTGCTTTGGGAACAAATCATTCAGAACTGGATTTGATTATGTGAAAAGATCTTACTCAAAAATGATTCATTCTTAAACTGAACATCACTATTTTACTCATGAACTCTCAGATGCTGTTTCAGTAAACATGGAGGAGGGAGAATGTATTTGAGTGCTGATTGTTGGCCTGAGATGAAAGACATGGGACTGAAGACCCCTCTGAATGAGGCTTAGATTTGCCTGCAGTCATATCAGAAATGGTCATTTAATTTTTCTCCCTCAAGTCCATTCATAAAGTTAGTCAAGTTTTTTTCCATCCTCTATGAATGAGCCCCTTTTTTGGGCTTATTTTCAATAGATTTTCTTACGCGGGGGTTAGAAAATATCACTGTTCTGTTGTACAATTAAAAATATAAAGAAATGTATTTTATGTTTTTGACAGTATGGCTCCATGCTCACTAACTATTTCATGTAACACATACACTTTTGATAAGAAGTAATCTAAAGCAATTTAACTTTCACTGTAAATACTTGCTTGTTATCCAGCCTTTATCTGATGCTTATGTGCCTGTGATAATGCTATAAAACAATCCACCAAACTGCAAGTCAATGTGCACTATGTGTGCTAAAGTTCTAGTGTGATACTGCATTGTGATTTCCAAAGCCTGTTTTGGTTCTTTTTCTGTCGTGTTTTGGTCCCCTGATAGAACAGGAAGTTCCTTCCTCATCTTCAGACTGAGCCAGGAAGTGGAAAAGCCCTTTGGACTTTCCAAAGCTGTTACCGTAGCAACACATTTCTGCCTTATTAGCTCAGAAATAAATGAATCCTGAGGAAATCATGACAACTGCAAATCTCCCACTTATTGTGCAATATTTTATTTTATTTTTTTAGTTCCAGATTCTCTTTCCTTTGCAGCATATATATATATAAAAACTTTATATGCAGCCTGTCAGAGCATGACGCTGATTTCCATCAGCAAATCAGCTTCAAAAATGTATTTTTAGCCAAAATGGTGGGTATATATATATATATATATATATATACCCACCATTTTGGCTAAAAATACATTTTTGAAGCTGATTTGCTGATGGAAATCAGCGTCATGCTCTGACAGGCTGCATATAAAGTTTTTGTGATGTTTGAACTGCTGGGTGAACATAGATTCACCCCTGTGTGGCTTAATAAAAGTGGAATCCTAAAGAGTTTGGACTGAAAGAGGAAGATAAAACAGGGTTTTTGCAACTGGATGGCATCAGCCAAGCTTTTTAAATGTTCTGATCAACTCTGAATATGTCACAGATACTGCATAAAGGAAGGCATTAATGAATTTATGGGGGAGTTTTGAACGTTTGAATAGTTTGTGGCTAATTTGGAAGAAAGTGCCCTTGTCTTACTTTCTGGTGGTTGAGTAATTAATTTAGTTTTTTTATTGAAGACATTGGCTATGTCATCTCATTGTAAGGTTTGGACTTTTATTGAAACCTGCCTGCGTGTGTGTATTAATAAGTCTGTCCTGTGAGTGGTCCACAGGAGACAGAGGTGAAAAAGTGTCAAAAGGCTCTGCAGTGAAAGCACTAAAATGTAAGCATCCTGAGAGACACATCCAGATCAGAGTGGAAGAAAAACATCTTCACTTTATTGAGGTTAAGGTGGACATAGGGTGAAAATAATGTACAGAGTACACTGTACCTTACTCTAACCGATTGTGTTAACGAAAAAAAAAAAAAAAAACCTTTGCTAAAGGATCAGTGTAATTTTAGCTTGTTTTGAGTCAGTTTATCTTGACTCAAGTTTCCCAGGACTCATACGCTCTGCATTGCAATTGCAGTTCTGTATCAGGTGAGCTACTGAGCAAGTTTACTCTGTCAGAAAAGCCATGTAGCTGGTTATGCGAACATCAAAATTAATTAGTTTACAATTCATGCACTATAATAAAAGTCCTTTGAGGTCATAACATGGCATAATATTATATATAGAGTTGTGGGTGTTTTACTGCCACTTGTGGTAATATTAGCTAGAAACTGCAATGAATCGTGTGAATAGGTGGAGTTTTGCTAAATTTCCAATGTTGGAATCTCAGGTTAAAATTCATGGATGTTTTGCTTTAGAGACAGAATTTGTGGAAACCAGCTAATGGCCTGTTTGAAAAGGCTAATGGATACCAGCTCGAAACCAGCTAGTGACCAACTAATTACCAGCTTTATTTTAGTAGCAACTTTATGGCGAAGGTTTGTCGTAGCATTTTGTTGAATCTATTGAAAACATTTGTATATTTGATTTTTTTTTTTTTTTTTATCTGTTCCTGACTTTGATTTTTGTGGTCACTCAAATGCTTGAGTGTAAACACAGACAGAAAAAAAATAAATACAAATTAATTCCACCAAACGGATATGTACCACTACCAACACACACATCTTCTGAGCTTCTTTTGCAGGTTCGTTCATGCAGCAAGAGCTATATTGTAGTTCTGCATTGCTTTATCTCCTCACACATCCATTTGTTTAGCCATCTTCTGAATGTAAGCATTTGGTTCAAACATTTGTGCATATGCAAAGCCAGCATGACTCTCATCTTCTCACATGCCAAATGCAACTTCAAAGAGCCCGTCTCAAGCCAGTGATGCAGAATGCTGTTTCTTTCTCCCTCTGACTGCTTCTGACAGCTTCCCTAACTTTGCCTTATCCTCTCACTCTGAAACTCCATGTGCATTCTCTCCTTCTTTCTCACACATTCACTTTCTCCAGTCTTAATCAAAGTGCAGGTCAGGATGTAGTTCCACTGGAGCCTTGATCAATAGCTGTTGCACAATAAAAATAGAAAGAATGATTAGGAATTGAAGGAAAGGAAAGAGAGCACATGGACTTCTACTTTGTACATATTGGTATGGGCTATGTTGGTTTCCTCTGAGATATCAGAGAGGGTTTAAAATGTTGAAAACAAGGTCCATTTCGACTGCACAAAACCCTGGATGGATATATTGCAGATATATTGCTTATGTCTTTCCAAAATAGTTTAGGGTGTTCTGGGACTGGCAGCATCATCAAGTGGCCAGAGCCTTTTATTTTTAAGCATGAGAACTTAATATGAGAGCATTCTTATGATTTTCACAATGATTAACTTTTTGTGTGTGTGTGTTATTTGCACAGACCAGTAAGAGAAGACAATGCTGACTTTTTTTTTGGACCAAAATGTATTTTCGATGCGTCAACAAATTGTAACTGACCCTCTGATGTCACATGGACTACTATGAAGATGTTTTTATTACCTTTCTGGACATGGACAGTAGACCGTACACACAGCTTCAGTGGAAGGACTGAGAGCTCTCGGACTAAATCTAAAATATCTTAAACTGTGTTCCGAAGAAAAACGGAGGTCTTATGGGTTTGGAACGAAATGAGGGTGAGACATAATATACATTTTTCGGTGAACTAATATATATATATATATATATATATATATATATATATATATATATATATATATATATATATATATATATATATATATATATATATATATATATATACATATATATTGAATTACAAAGACGATATCTGGCCCTTTCTGTTTTTACATAAGTGATGTGTGCACATTAAATTAAAGGCATGGAAGCCCTCTACTAAGCAGCTGTTAAATAAGGATGATTAATGTCTTCTAACTACCTCACAACTCCATATAACCACATATTTTTTTTGTTAGATGGATCATGTAGCAGTTGTCCTTCTAATGATGGCTCTAATGCCACCATTTTATAACATTGGGTTAGACAGTTAAATTCCATTTTATAACAATGTAAAATAAAATAAAGAGTCTGAACATGTGCAATACATGAATATCCTGACTCGCAATCCCACTGCAATATTCACTCCTTGTTAGCAAAGTGCAAAGAGGCTCTCTTCTGTGTTTCTCCTGCTGAAAAGTTTTATTACTGAAATGTCAAAGACGACTCCAGAACGACAGTCACTCATTATTCAGTTAGACTTTTTTAACCCCGCTGAGCTGAAAGTTGTGCAGTTTCATTTGAGTTCACTCCCTGAGAGGAAGACACAGCAGTCCTGCTGAGTCTCTGTTCAAGAACACACTCAAACATGCTGAGGCCTTGACAAACACAACACGGCCCTGCACTTAATATGCTGTTATATGGAAACCATTGTTTGCCATTTATGGTTTTAGGTTTATTTCAATAAACAGGATGCTGCCGTGGCTCAATTATATACTTCAGGAAGTTATTGATGTGTGCACCCAAACTGAACTTAAAAGTGCTGATGTTGTTTTCTCAAAAAAGCAATATGCTTTTATGAAACTTTTGTACCTTACTTCTGTTGAAGCTACTGTACCTTCCGGTGGAATATCATATTATGATAATGGAATTAGAGAGGTACTAAGATATATATTGTGGTACTGTATGATTACCATATTCATTTACCATGGTATGTATATGATACTTAAAGGGTTAGTTCACCCAAAAATTAAAATTAGGCATTTTACCCACCCCCGATGCATCCTACAGTAGGTGTATATAAGATTGACTGTTTTGCTATTGTAGGGGATTTTAATATTCACATAGATAATGCAGAAAACAAAACTACAAAAGAAATTATAACACCTTTGATCTGACTCAGCATGTGCATGAACCCACACTAAAAGTGGACACACTCTAGATTTAATCATCAGTAGAGTTCTTAAAATTTCATCCATTGTTATTAATTATGTTGCACTATCTGATCATTTCATTTCTTTGATATATTGAGCTCTGTTACCACTGAATCTAGATCTGTCAGAAAGAGGTGCATTAATGAAAACACTATTTATGGAGGCTATATCTTCAACACCAAGCATTTCTGCAGACTCCTTTTACTTAAAAGTTAAAAATGTTATTGATGACATAGCTCCTGTGAAAGTCAGCAAGAAGACAGGCAGACAGAAATCAACTTGGAGAAAATCGACAGCAGTATTGAGTATGAAAAGTCACAGTCAAAGCTGAGTGGATGTGGTGGAAGATGAAACTTGATATTCACTACATCATCTATAAAGACAGCCTTCATGCTTTTAATGTGGAACTAGCCACAGTTAGACAAAACCTCTTGTCAAACCTTATGAACAGTAACTTCAATAACAACCGCACTCTTTTTGCTACTGTTGAGAGACTGACAAACCCCCCCACCACCATATTTTTTCAAAAGGGTGCTTAACTGTTTAGAAGCAGATTTCTTCGAAGTAGTGAAAGCCTCACTTCTTTCTGAGACTTTTACAAACTCCCTGAAAATAGCAGTTGTTAAACCCCTTCAGAAAAAGACCAATCTTGATAACCCCATATTGAGCAACTATAGACCAATATTAAATCTTAATTTTATAGGCACAATTATTGAAAAGGTCTTTTAATCAGCTGAAAAAATGTTAAAACTCAAATGGATACCTGGACAATTTTCAATCTGGTTTCTGACCGCATCACAGCACAGAGACAGCTGCTGCGTTTGACACTGTTGATCATAACATATTTCTACTTAGAAGGGTGAAGTTATTATGTAAGTATTGGAGAGTATAAGTCTAATTGGATGTCCATGACATGCGGAGTCCCACAAGGCTCAATTCTTGCACCACTCTTGTTTAGCCTGTATATGCTCCCATTAAGTCAAATAATGAGAAAGAACCAAATTGCATATCATAGCCATGCTGATGATACCAAAATTTACATAGCCTTATCACCAAATAACTACAGCCCCATTGACTCCCTTTTCCAATGCATTGATGAAATTAACAGTTGGATGTGCCAGAACTTTCATTGGATTTGGAAACAAAGATGCAGTTTTCAAGGTGAATGCATACCTTGACTCTAGAACTAAACAACTAAAAATCAAGTCAGGAATCTTGGTGTGATCAAAATCAGCATACTACAATCTAAAAAACATTGCAAAAAATTAGATGTTTTATTTCCAGTCAAGACTTGACTAGAACCAGAAAATCTGAGCATATCAAACTAGTCCTCAGGTCCTTACACTGGCTTCCAGTTATATTTAGGATTGATATGAAAGTAATTTTACTCGTTTATAAATCACTAAATGGCCTACGAAATACATACATTGCAGATATGCTCACTGAATATTAACCTAACAGAGCACTCAGATCATTAGGATCAAGTCCGTTTGAAATACCAAGGGTTCTGCTATTAGTTATTATGCTGCCCACAGTTAGAATCAGCTTCCAGAAGAGATCAGATGTGCTAAAACAATAGTCACATTTAAATGCAGACTCAAAACTCATCTGTTTTAGTTGTGAATTTATTGAGTGAACACTGTGCAATGTCCAAACTGAATACACTATATTTTATGTAAACATTGTCTATTCTTAACTGTTTTAAGCTCATTTTAAACCAAGTTTTTTAAATTCCTTGTTTTATTGTTGGGATTTTTTATTATTATTATTATTTTCTCTTCTTTTATTTAAAGCACTTTGAATTACCATTGTGTATGGGGTGATTACATATGAGGTCAGCTTTGAGCATGAACCGCTCAGAAGTGATGCATGCAGAAAAGCACCGGAGAGATCAAAACAAAACAACGGTCTCTAATTAGAAGTACAAAAAGAGGATTTGTAAAGAAGAATGTCAGAGGATTTCAACCAAACCCTTTAAGAGAATACTCAAGTTTTGTCCTGGTACATGTCCAACACACATGATATTATGATGGTAAAAGGTTTTTATTTAAAAAGCATGTATTCTTATTGAAAAGTAGTAATTAAAAATCAATATAGTATTACCAGTACAGCCCTTTAATGATAGAAAGAAAGAAAAAATAGAAAAGCCTTAATTTGTGAAAAAAAAAAAATCACTCAGAAATTGCTTGTAATTTTAACAAGCAATTACAAAGAAACAGGAAGTAACATATTGAATTAAACATGGAATTTTGAAGTAGAAAGACTGAAATAGTATTTTCTTGTCAAATGTATTAAATACTATTAACTCTGAAATATATTAAAAAAAAAAAAATTCATTACACTTGCTTTTTATATGTTAAAAACTGCATTTATTAAACTGAGGGTAATTTACTGTGATATAGAATTTAGAGAATTATTAGGTTGATTTAGTTGCATTTATAATAAATTAGATGAATTAAATCAAGGTACATTATTTACATAACAATTTACAATGTCTATTTGAAACCATAGAAAAGGTCTCACATTGCAGTGCGGCACATCTTAACATAAATAAACAAATATGAATGATAAATGCAGGTCTGCTTCCTTGAAAAATGGTAATTTTTTTCCCTCATGGTTTCCATTTTAATAAAGGAAATGAATAGCTGACAGTCATAACAGTTGGTATTCCCAAAACATCAGACAACCTAAACCACCCATACTGCTTCTGCCTAAAACTTCTGTCTGTCCCTGTCATGTCAAATTATGCCAAACAGAGTTAGAGTTTTATGAATTAGAATAAGTCAATCAGGATCAGTGAAATATGCTTAGCACGTAGAGATGCCATGTTTGATAAGTGTGCTGGCTGTCTGTTAGCTCTGAGGTGCTGTGTAATTGGGGGCGTCTCTGACTAAATACTGTCCTTGGATCACAGGATGCTCTCTGCGGTGGATTCAAACTCTTTTCTATCCTGCTGTCTGCCTGATTTGGAGGTAATTGATGTGAATAGCGCTAAAGGGGGTACTCCTATTAATATTTGCAATAGATTTATTGTGGGTACAGTTACTTGAGTCTGTTATGTCGTTATCATATTGGGTTTTTAAATATTAAAATAAGCCTATACAGTTGACAATATCTATAATTTTCTATGTAGCTTGCTCTATATGGATCAATGACAATTAAAGTGTCCATTAAAAAAAAAAAAAAAAAAAAAAAAGATATATATATAATTTATTTATTTATTTATTTATTTAGCCAAGTTCTCCTTTAGTTAAAAATCTATTAATGTATTATTTGTATGCATGTTGTTTTTGAAAAGAAAAGGTTCGATTTAGTGACTCTTAAAATGTCATTTGGTGTAAGTAACAGGTTAACACACACACACACACACACACATACATATATATATGTGTGTGTGTGTATTATTATTATTATTAAGTTTTTTTTTTTAAAAAATCAAGGTTTTATAGCAAATAATACATCAATATTTAATGCTATTTAAAATATTTTATGCATTTTGAAAGGTGGGGGACAATGGAAGCAATCAAGATCAACAAAAGAGCAACGATATGCAAGTGCTATAACAAGTCTCAGTTAGTTAAACACAGTACAAGTAGCTAGGTTTTTTAAATCGTATAATAAATAAAAAGAAACCAAAAAAAAAAAAAAAAAAAGAATAGCAAAAGAATAGCGCAAGCTAGTAGAGTCCTTTTTTGGTTTTGTTAATTGCTTAATAACTAAAAAAGAAAACAGATAGAATACAAAAAGATTAGAATAGCTAGTGTTTGTTTCTTTTTCTTTTTAAAAGAAAACAAGCTGTTAGTAAGTACAGGAATAGAGTGCAAGTCTAAAAGGGGCACGATTAGAATAGAGAGTACTAGAGGTAAAAAAAAGATGGAACAGATGTGTTTTTAGATGTGTGTTGAAGATGGCTAAGGACTCAGCTGCTTGGATTGAGCTGGGCAGGTCATTCCACCAGGAGGGAACATTTAACATGTGGGGAAGTCGTGGCCTAGTGGTTAGAGAGTTTGACTTCTAACCCTAGGGTTGTGGGTTTGAGTCTTGGGCAGGCAATATCATGACTTAAGTGCCCTAGAGCAGCGGTTCCCAAACAACAAAGCTGTATTTTATCGGCATATAAAGAATCATGTTTAATCGTGCGCAAATAACCAGAACACGCATGACAATAAAAACATCAACAAAGTTTCAATATAATGCAACAAAGCTACGCACAAGCTTCCACTTTTAAGAGGACGAGTGACAGACACAGGCTCAGTAACAGAAATCACAGTTATTTGCAGCCACGTAAAATAAACATTGCAGCAATAGACTAGGCCTATTAAATGACCATGGAGCTAGCAGCAGCATCGTCTCAACCCGAGGCCCATCACCAATTCAAATGCGGCCCACCATGCTGAACACATAGATTTTTTTTTTTTTTTACAATTATTATTTTTTTTACATTAATTTAAAAATGTACTTAAGAAATATAAGCTATAGCCTAATGTTTTTTTATGTTAAATTATTTTGTGTATCATATATTATTTTCAGACATGAGTAGACCTACTCACAACATTACGCATTTAACGAACACATACAAGCGCCCACTTTGGCAGAATTCAATTCAAATAGCCATCAACAGCCATTAGTTCGGTAAAATTGAGCATCAGAATGGACAATTTTGTTTTTAAGGGAGAAAAAAAAGAAATGTGAAAAATGCCAGCGAATGAACTCATAGAAAAAATAATAGTTGCATTATCAGTAGTGAAGGAGAGTGCTGGATTTTCGGTTTGCCCCGCATTTTACTTGAAGAAGTTCAGGCAAATGGAAACACCATATATTACATAGCAATCATCCTTAATTGAAGAAATGTGGGAAAACATCTCTGGAGAGAACCTCATATTATTAAATTCGAATGTGCTTTCCATATTTGGATCAACATAGGGTACATTTGTGAATGCTCATTTTCTGCGGAGGCTCTGAGAGGACGAACGCGTACCTCTGATTTTTTATGATCGCGCGGACAGGTGCGCGTGGTCAGTAGGCTTCAAAAGCACAATTGCACATGTGGAGGCAGTGTGAAGAAGCCCATTGCTACTCGAACCTGTGCAATCCGCTTGCACTTTGACCATAGTGCGGCCCAGTGTAAAAAAAGGTTGAGAACCACTATAACACAACGGTTATGGAAATTAGAACGACAGTACATTGAATTAAATTGCAATGAAGTTACAGACGATCCACACTCTCGTCTATGTTGCCTCCAAATCCCCACCCTCTCTTGGCCCCCCTCCTCCTGACTAACAACTTTATCATAAGATTTCCGACTTGACAGTTTCCCTGATTTCAGCCAGTTAAGCATATTTATAATACTATATATTATGGAATGAATGAAACGAGTTAGCACGCATATTAGCCTGCTGTACATGAAAGAAGAAGAGTGCGTAGAAGACAGCATCTGTCTTCTACGTTTCCATCGAAAGATAATAAATTATAGTTTTTTATTTAAAATAAAAGTGATTACAAAGGAAATATTTACTGTTCATGTTTTATTGTATGAAAAATCCCACTTAAAAAAAATACAGACTGGCATTAAATTTTTCCTCTCGCGCACCCCCTGGTGGCAGCTCGCGTACCCTTTGGGAATCCCTGCCCTAGAGCATAGCACTGAACCCCTAACTGCTCCCAGGCGCTGCAGAATAAATGGCTGCCAACTGCTCTGGGTGTGTGTTCACTGCTGTGTGTGCACTTTGGATGGGTTAAATTTAGAGCACAAATTCTGATTATGGGTCACCATACTTGGCTGTATGTCACGTCACTTAATTTAAAAGTCTGTGAAAGTGATTTTGTGGTGCTTTGAGATGACACAATAAAGCGATGTTCAATTGCAGAACACAAGCTTCTAGAGGGGACATAACTCATAACTCATTAATTTTGGCGTCACAGCTTAATGGGTTGTCCTTTGACATAATATAGCAAGTCATGTGACTGGAACAGTAGTCAGATTAGTCCAGAAGAAAGTCAGTTTTTTTTGGCATGGACATTCTTTTTCTGTTCTTCTCTCCTTTATTTTACTCATTCAAAGATCGGCACACACATAAACACACACACAGAATGTCCTCTATGGCAGTGGGTTTGGCTGGGATCCTGAGGCAAAACAATAGCCTCAAGACATCTGAGACAGTTTGGCCAAAGAGTACACGCGCGCGCACACACACACACACACACACACACACACATAGAGACACTGTCTTAACTCCATAACATCTTATGGCCTAGAGTGTTTGGTCAGCACATAGAAAACCATTTCAAGGACAATGTTTCGCACAGAGAGCTCGTAAACCTGCTCGGCACTCTCTGCGCATACAGAATGTCTGTGCTGCATTTTGAAAGTAAACTAGCAAACTTGACCTTCACTCTGATCAAACTGAACCTTCATGCTGTAAATGGAATTTTGCTGATGTGTTTGGTCGTCTATTTACAAAATATTCTTAATCTAAAGCGGTAGAGGATCAACTTCAAGGACATGTTGCATAAATCAAGCTGCAGAGAACATTTAATACTCACTCTCACACTGTAGCCAAACAGGTTTACTGAAACCAAGGGCAACACAATATCTTGAACATTTTGAGAGGACTGTGTTTGCACTTCCTCAATTTGTTGTATATGTACTAGGGGTGGGAATCACAATACATTGTTCACAATACAATAATATCACGAATACAGCGATTTTGCGAAAATCTATATATTGCTAGATAATCCTATAGCGATACATAATGATATCTGTCTACAAATGAAAACAAAATCCCTGGGAAAAGGTTAAGTGCAAGTTTTCTCTCTTTATTCGAGTCCAAACTGATAGAAAACAGCACAAAAAGTTCTGTAAATCAAATTTCTCTCATATAGTGAGGGAAATCCACCTGTGATCCATGTGGAGAGATTAGGCTACTCACGGACTCAATATGGGCTTTGCAATGATAATGTGATCGATGCCTACTATCCAGGCTGATAGCTTTTCCTGGGCAGTATTTTAGTTCTCATATACATAAACATAGGCAACAGTGCATCTCTGATTTGTAGTTGGTCTACCAT
Source organism: Carassius auratus (assembly GCF_003368295.1). Taxonomy (NCBI): domain Eukaryota; kingdom Metazoa; phylum Chordata; class Actinopteri; order Cypriniformes; family Cyprinidae; genus Carassius; species Carassius auratus. The sequence goes on along the minus strand of NW_020526564.1, from coordinate 79,533 downwards.
TATGCTCATATTTCTTCGCTGTAAATTACAATTTTGGTTCATCTGACCATCCGCAATCTGGGAAGCGCCACCACAAGAAGTTCGGAGGTAGGCTACTGTGCCTCTAGTAAGACAAAGTGGTAAACGTCTCTAGGTTACGTATATATCCCTATTTCCTTGAGGGAACGAGACGCTGCGTCAATGCGCTTTGGGGCCCAGCGTGCACGACTCTGAATATCGTGTGAAATCAGTCCAATGGAAGAGCGTGACGTCACCGGCGGGGTGAAGTAAGCGACCAGGAAGCTATAAAAGTACGTGCCACGCAGCTGGCGTCAGCTTCTGAGTATGGCTCCGAGATGCAGCGTCTCGTTCCCTCGAGGAACTAGGGTTACATACATAGCCTAGAGACGTTCCTCTTCAGGAACTCGAGCTGCGTCAATGCGCTTTGGGGAACGAGTACCAACGCCGCCAGACTACCAAACCCCTGCCTAGTGTGTATCCGAAGAGCACAGCTTAGGACAGGACGACAGAAGTGCCTGGAGTGACTGGCATGTCTAAACCATAGAATTTAACCAATGTAGAGGGCGTGGACCACCCCGCAGCATTACAGATGTCCAGCATGGATACACCTGCTAAGAAGGCCTTGGAGGCCGCCATACCCCGAGTAGAGGTGAGCCTTGGCTCCCGACAGCGGGGGATGACCAGAGGACTCATAGGAAGCGTTGATAGCCTCGACTATCCAACGACTAATATCTGCTTAGAAGCAGGAGAACCCCTCTTTGGGGGACCGTAACATACAAGCAATTGGTCAGTTTTTCTCCACAGGGCAGCTCTGTGGACGTATGTGTCCAGCGCTCGAACTGGACACATACAATATAGCTTCGCTTGGTTGGGCTCCCGAAAGAGAGGAGGACAGAAGGCCTGCAGCACTACAGGTTGTGGTGTAACAGAGGGAACCTTAGGAACATATCCCGCTCGAGGGTATATGAACGCTTGCCTGGTGCAAGCTCAAGATAAGTAGGGATCACAGAGAGGGCCTGAAGGTCTCCCACTCTCCGCAGAGAGGTGATAGCCAACAGAAAGGAGGTTTTAAGTGTGAGATGTCTGTCTGAGATATCTTGAATAGGTTCAAACGGGGGTTTGCACATTTCCTCTAACACCACAACCAAGTCCCACGGGGGAATACGGGACCGTACTGGAGGTCTCAGCCTCAGCGCACTGTGGAGGAAATGTGTAACTAGGGGGTGTCTTCCCAGAGACTGGCCATCGAGAAGGGCATGGTAGGCCGCAATAGCCGCCACGTAGACCTTCAACATGGAGTGGGTCAACCCTGCAGAGAGCCTAGCCTGTAGAAACTCCAGAACTGTACCAACCGGGCAGTTTGCTGGGTCTAACTGGCGGTCTCTGCACCATGAGGTGAAGAGTTTCCACCTCAGGGCGTACAGTTTCCTTGTTGAGGGAGCTCTGGATTGGAGAAGACCCGCTTCTAACAGTTGTGCCCCCTCAGGGGCCACACCCACAGCTTCCACAACTCCAGGCGAGGGTGAGTTATCGTACCCTGCGCCTGCGAGAGTCGGTCTGTCCTGATCGGTATCTCCCACGGCGACATGGAGCTCCCAACACCGGGCCCTGTTACAAGAACCAAGGTTACTTCCACATTTCTAAGGCACGGAGGCAGCGCCGCGTGACCTTGATAGTGCGAAGTAGATTGCCCCTCTGGGAAAATCCCTTGGTCTTGAGCCACCACTGTAGGGGTCTCATGTACAGCAGGCCAAGAGGTATCACTTTGGACGCAGCTGCCATCAGACCCAACAATCTCTGAAATTGTTTGACAGTGAGTGACTGGCCTTCTTTGATTCTCTCGACTGAGATGCGGATCGACTCGATACGAGCAGGGGACAATTGTGCCTGCATCGCGGTCGAATCCCATACTACGCCTAGATAGGTGGTTCTCTGAACCGGAGAAAGCAGACTCTTCTTGGCATTCAGTCTGAAACCCAGCTCCCCCATATGTGCAAGGACGACATCTCAATGCCGAACCGCAACCTGCTCTGACTGAGCTAAGATCAACCAATCGTCGATATAGTTGAGAATGCGGATGCTCTGCATGAGCAGGGGGACCAGAGCCGCGTCTACACATTTTGTGAACATGCGGGGTGAGAGTGCAAGGCCAAAGGGAAGTACTCGATATTGGTAAGCTTCGCCCCCGAAAGCGAACCTCAGAAACTTCCTGTGTTGTGGAAGGATGGATATGTGGAAATATGCGTCTTTGAGATCTATTGTGACAAACCAGTCCTCGGACCTGATCTGAGCTACAAAATGCTTGATTGTGAGCATTCTGAATTTTAGTCTCATAACTGAACGATTTAAGACCCTCAAGTCTATAATCGGACGCAACCCCCCATCCTTCTTTGGAACTATGAAATACCGGCTGCAAAATCCAGACTCCCTGTGGTTGTTTTTTCATGTCCGCGGGTGGAAGCGACCCCAATAGAAATAACGTGATATTTAGCCCCTAAAATGCGAACTTTACCAAGGCAATCATGCCATAAAACTTAAATTTTAGTTTTGAGAAGCAACTGAGCAGGATTTGTTGTGAAAACCTGGTAACCCTGATCTGAACACACGTGCTGGGAGACTTCTAATTACAGGAGCGTCTTTACTGATGAGATGTGCATGAAAATCGCATTCGATTTTTTGCACAGCCCTAATATATATAATATGATGTTTACTTTGATAGTCTTTATCCATTTTCTTAGTTTGGTTCCCATACTGAAAACTGCATTTTTATTTATTTATTTATTTTAAGAAATTATATCTCTTTCAGGTCAGATTGAGCCAGTGGGATTACTGCTGGAAAATAATAGTTTGTAATTGTCTGGCTTTTGTTTTTGTTTTTTTACTGATGATACTACCAAGAGTATTGCAAGTCACTCTTGCAATTTCAAAAAATAAGTAACGTTGCTTACAGTAGATACTGCTTGTAAGTAAAATGATCTAACTTGTTAACACAGATTGAGGTTTAAAGTTTAAGTTGATGAATAGTATTCATAAGCAAATGTTGCAGAAAACCAAATATTTATAAGTTTTCTATGAATAAACATGCATGTAGATGATCAAAGTAAGCAAGCTAGCCCTATATAACAGGGCAAGTAACCACTTCATCAGCTGACCTAAAACTAACTTTGATTATATAATAAGGGCCTATTTTTGGGCCCTTTATGATTAAGGATCATTATTAAAAAATAAAATAAAATAAAAATAAAGCACTTTTAATAACAAATTTGTATTTATTTACTTTAACCTATATACGAACTGCTTGGTTACGATTTGATAACCAGTTTATTCTTAATGCCAGGTATAAAGCCTCTTACATTGTACCGTATGCTTTCAAAGGCTGTGAGGCTGTGTGACCTTTCACATACTTCAAAAAAGTTCTTCAACATACTTGCAATTAAAAATGTATGAAAACATGCTGAATTTTAAGTTCTAATATTAAATACGCTCTAACAGCCTGCGGTCTCAGTGTTGCTGTAAAGTAGGGGGGGGGGGGGGGGTGTTCTATCTAGCTTTTTGCTCTTTGTTCTCCAATTTAATGCTGGATGAATTCCATCCTTAGGTGGCCCAGTGGGGGCTCAGACAGACAACAGGTCTAATCCAGTGCCATTGTCAGGCAGCTTAGCTGCCACTGTCTTTGTTGTGGGGACTCTATGGTGATCTTGTTCTGTTTCAATAGAGTGGTGACAAGTGGCTTCAGTGCTGGGACAAACAAATGCATATTATGAATCTGGAGTAACATGTGTGTGTTGTGGTGTCTTTTGACTTGTGTGCAAGCGTGTAAGGATTGCACCTCTTTTCTATATTTATCTTCAAACTGTGCCACCTCTCATGTGAGATCTAGCCCACAACTTGGAAGGAGAGGGAATTTTAATGAAAAGGAGGAGGGTTTAGGGATGAACTGTGTTCATTGTGTTAGTTGGTATCAGGGACACTGCGATGCCACATCTCACCCCACTTTATTGTCTGCTTTCATATCGTGATGTGTATGTGTGCACTTTCATGTGTATATATGTAAGTATGGTGGGTGAAATGCTAATGAAACCATATACATAAACAAGCAACAAAAATATATATTAATATTCTGCTTTGTTTCTTATGAATGTACTAATCTGATTAGCCACAAAATTAGAACCGCCTAATATCAAAACCTCTAAATTTGTCATGTGGCTTCGGACACCAAGACATTAACAGCAGATCTGTTAAGTCCTGCTCCAGCTCATCCCACAGATGCTCAATCTGAATTTGGAAGCCAGGTCAACACCTTCAACTCTTTGGCATGTTCCTCAAACTTGATGGTGAAGTGTTGGATGAAGATGGAAGACCTACATGGTGGTGTAATGTTTATAGGTGGATTACCTAAATCTAATAATACCCCTCTCAAAAGAAAAAGAAAATCAGTTTTTGCGCAATACAGGTCTTGCAAAATCAGGATTTTGGCATCTTATTCAAGTTACTAGTACTAGTCAGCTTAAAAAATCACAAAACTCTGTTATTCCTAAACCACAAAATTAATCAATGTACCATTTCTATTGATCTTATAGCATCACTGTACCATAGAATGCCATAGTACTTATTAGGAAACCAATAACTACTGTAAAGATCCTGATTTTACTGGTCATAATACCACAGACATCTGGACATTGAAACCTATTTGAACATCTGCTAGCACTTGTGTTTTTTTTTTTTTTTGCAGAATGAATCTCTCCTCAAGGGAGAAATATTACAGAATCATCCTCGTCTATGACAGAGACAAGGATTCTAGTCATGCTCCAATCTGTTGTCATTGTCATAGCGACACAGGTTTCATTGTTTTATTGTCATTATGATGAGAACATGCTGGTCATTGTATCTTGTTCCCAGGAGTGAAAACATCACCTGATTCTTCTTCTATTCATGTGTGAATTCCATTCTTGTCCAAGGTGTTGTGCACCTCAAATGGCTACAGTGTGTGTATCCAAGTCTATAAAATCATTTCTAAATTACAGCTGGAAATCACTCAGTGGGGTAAATAAAAAGGCCTCAATAATAAACAACCATTCTGTGCTACAGCATCTTTTAGCATGTATAGTTAGTCTGAGTGGAACGATTTTTTCCCTCTAAATGCTCTTTAAAGTTAATGAGGTTTGAGTGTCTAGCAAAGCCCTTCTATTGCTTCACATATCACACTAGAAGACAAACCATATTAATGACACAACCCATCCACATTTACCCATACTATCCCACTGCATCTTATGTGTGTGGAACATAACATAATCAAAGCACAGTGAGGATTTAATGTACTCGTATCCATCAATGCTTGTCCAAAACATCTTACAATGCATGCAATGTGTATATTTTAGTTTTGATGCTTTCTGTATTCTATGTAGTTTTACCATTTAAAAAGTATCTGAGAATCTATGTGAAACTAGTGTAGTGTTCTTTATCCTGCTTTATAGATTTTTCCCCCATGTTTCCTCTGCAGCCTCCCCTCCTCCCATCTCTGTCACACATTTTCATTTCTCAATCAGTCTATAGCCAGTCCATAGGAGGCAAATGAATGCAGTCTTTGCTCCACTTTTAAGGCTTGATATAACATGACAAATATGTAAAAAATTTCCCATTTTTAAACAATGTAGAGACCAAAAGTTTGGACACACCTTCTCGTTCAAAGAGTTTTCTTTATTTTCATGACTATGAAAATTGTAGATTCACACTGAAGGCTTCAAAACTATGAATTAACACATGTGGAATTATATATGGAATTATATACATAACAAAAGTGTAAAAATAAAAGTGTGAAACAACTGAAAATATGTCATATTCTAGGTTCTTGAAAGTAGCCACCTTTTGCTTTGATTACTGCTTTGCACACTCTTGGCATTCTCTTGATGAGCTTCAAGAGGTCGTCACCTGAAATGGTCTTCCAACAGTCTTGAAGGAGTTCCCCGAGAGATGCTTAGCACTTGTTGGCCTTTTTGCCTTCTGTCTGCGGTCCAGCTTACCCCTAAACCATCTGGATTGGGTTCAGGTCCGGTGACTGTGGAGGCCAGGTCATCTGGCGCAGCACCCCATCACTCTCCTTCTTGGTCAAATAGCCCTTGATGCCTTCAGTGTGACTCTACAATTTTCATAGTCATGAAAATAAAGAAAACTCTTTGAGAAGGTGTGTCCAAACTTTTGGTCTGTACTGTGTATATTATATTTTATTCTGTTTAATTCCGTTTGGTGACTTTACTGAAATCACTATTTGCAGCAAAAAGGTGAGAATTAATCCTGTGTTTATATTTCATTCAAATGATGTGGTTCTGCTTGGCCAGGAATCATCTGTGTATATAAATCTTTATCAAGCACAGGCAGTTCTGCACAGCAGAGCCCACAGATCATGATGACCTTGTTGTGTTTCTTGCTGTGTGGTGCATGGCTTTGTCCTGGCTATCTACACCGATATCTGCTCCTGATATCAATTACTGCTTAACTGTACCTGCCATAGGAGGACAGTTAGGAGGGAAATAAGCAGGAAATAATACAATGTTCCACCCTGTTTTCTTCCATACTGCTGAATTTTAACCCAAAAATAAATAATAATAATAATAAAAAAAAAAAAAAAAAAAAAATGGAGAAGAGAATAACTATGTAAATGTCACATAGATGCCTTACCAAAGCTCCAGGAGACTGGGCCAGTTAAATCGCTCGTGGTGTCATGATGTGATGGAGCAGAACAGGCCTGGCGTGGACATTAATGCATTTCTTCTTTAATTGATGCGAGCTGCTGTGAACAGGTAGAGCGAGTAGATGTATGGTCAACGAGTGGATGTATGGTCAACAGCTCACCACATTATTAATTATCTTTAAAACCAATAATGTATGTAATTGAAATGTTACTTTTTTGAAGCAAGTTCGTTAAAGGATAAGAAATAGTTCCTGACAGCAACAGTAAACTGCAAGAGAATGCTCCGAACATACAGTACCTCATCTAATACAGCTTAAATAAAAACAAGAATAGGATCTTTTATCATCTGCTGTGTCATTTTTTTTTTGATTATCTGTCTGATTATCTCTCAAAGCATCTGTTTAAAAAAGACTGATTCGCTGCACAGCACAAGTTTGCAACATTGCAAGCATCATTAAAGTGTAAACTGATTTTTTCCCCCCTTAGGAATCCCCCTGAGAACCACTACCATAGACTTCTGTTGTATATTAACACCTTATACAAACACCTTACACTGATCTCTTTTTTTTTCTTTCATCATCACTTTGTTCTCTTGTTTATTTGTCTCATCCTGTCTCCATCCTTCCTCTTTCCATCAAACTAAGATCTTCTCTCTGTCCTCGGTTCCTTTCACTTTCTTTTTTTGGACATCCTCCAAGCCTTGCTCTCCTGCCAAAAACACGCAAGTGCATGCTTATATGTGTGTGTTTGTGTGTCTGTGGCAGTGGATGGTTTAACACGGTGCTGTACATTCTTTTCCAAGTCCTTTTTGTCTGTCTTTCATCCAGACTCCTACCTCTGTCCCCTTTCATCCAAAACCCCTCCATCTCGAGGTGGCAGTCCCACCGGCCATAGCAGGCCGAGCTCGCTGATCTGTACCTACAGTGACAGGATGATTCAGAGAAACACAAAATCAATCATCTTAATTTCTGGATGCACTGAAGGGAACTCATGCAATCTAATGCACACAGACTCTGCCGCAGTTAAACACACCGTCTGCAGTATTGATTATGCCACCTGCTGTGTATTTATATTGTGTGTGTTGCACAGAGATACTAAAACACATTGCATTCATGCACAACTATTCATCATATAATCTTTTTCAGTCTTGCCTCCCCATCCTTGCCTCCCCATTTTTATTCCTCTCTCCTCGCTCTCTCTGGTATTATATATCTACAGCAATTCCAGGCTGCTGTATGACACTCGGCTGAACAATAGAGACAATATTTTTTTCCCCCTCTTTTTTGTTTGTACTCTTTTGATCTTGTTTCCTTTCTGCCTAGTTCTGCTGTTCTGTAATTAAAACCAACAGCTTTCCATTGCACTGTGAGACACAGGAAAGATTTTTAAAGAAATGTGATGCTAAACGATTCAGAATGTGTGTAACTCAAAGGGATAGTTCGCCCAAAAATGTTTTCTTCAAATATAAAGTAAATGATTTCAGCATAAGTAAATAATAATTATAATAATAAGGACTAAAATTCAGACACACATTTAGAATCAAGCATAAAGCCAAGTTGCCAATTAAGAATGTACTGGCTTACAGTCTTAGTATGCTTACCATGCGACAAGCTCTCTGCTGAGATTCCCATAGTTAAATCAAGCTGTTGTGTGCTCTGACACCTCTGATTTCAGCCAGTAGGGAGTCCAGGGCCCGTCACGGGTTAGCAGGCAGGTGAAGTTCCTCTGAACTCCCCGATCGATTTCTTTCCTCTCAGAAACCCTGGTGGCAAAAAATCCATCTCACATAACATCAAATAGCTCTCAGACCAGGCGTACAGTATGTCCTCTGGCTTTCTCCTTGCTGCTGTTGGGAGCTGACAGAGGCCCCTCAAGTCATTTCCAGAGCTGGTGTTTGGCATGTCGTCCCTAGGAGTATGATCGGGTGACCTGCGGACTTGTGTGTGTGACAGTGCCTATTGAGCTGCTAAAAGCTCTTAATAACAACACCAACCACTTCAACACTTCTCAGAAAACACAAGCAGGACTGTGACCTTTAGTCTGGTCAAATCACAGCACTGCAAAAAGCACTCAGAGTACTTCCTTTTAACAAATAAAAGCAAGCTGAGGCAAACTGAAGCTACTGTAGAATCTCTAAATTCTCATAAGAAGTTAAATTATGAGCTTTTGATTGCTTTTGAAGAAGCATTCAGCCATACTTCAAGTTACTAAAGAAACATCTGTTTTAGGGAGCAGTACATTAAAATTAGGGCCGGGACTTTAACGCGTTAATTGAGATTAATTAATTACACAAAAAATAACGCGTTAACTAAGATTAATTAATTACAGAAAAAAAAATTGCCGCATTTTTAATAACTTATTTTTGCACCGCGGAACGTTTCTCACTGGATTTGTTTCGGCGGACCGATTATACTGAAGCACCAACTAGCGTTCGCTCCGCATATCACTGCAGCCTGCAGCACATCGAGCCTCAAGTATCACCTCAACGCAAAACATATAGCAGCTAGCGTGGACTTTACACTTTATGTTGAACTATGTATTATTTTGTTGGTGCAACAGTTTATGTTGAACTCTTTATTGTTTTGGCCAAGGTTATTGAGAGTTGGACTTAGTATGTTATGGCCTCTGAAGCAACAGAGAGATGTTTTCTAATAGTCAGGGTTTCCAATGTTCTGAATGTAATTGACAGTATTGTGTTTTACTTAAAAAACTCTTTACAGAAGGTTCCAGCACCTATAAGCTTCCTGAATTTCTGAAATGTACTATTTCTAAATTGTTTCTAAATATGCTATTGCTACACTTCATGGCAAAAATTGCACTGGTCTGCTAGACTTGGTTGAACAAAAATAAACAATATTTTGTTGCTTAAGCTTATGTATTCAGTCATTATTCAATGGTATACTATAAATCCATGTGAAAAAAATTACTTCTCACTGTTTTCAGGTCAAATATTTATATGCGATTAAAATGCGATTAATTTCGATTAATTAATTACAAAGCCTCTAATTAATTAGATAATTTTTTTAAATCGAGTCCCGGCCCTAATTAAAATGTATGATTATAAAAAAAAAAAATTAAATGGCCCTTGAAGTCTTCATTGGGCCTCAAAAGAATCAGCAAATCATTGATTCCTTTCACAGTACATGAACTGTTTGACTAAAAAGATTTTCAAATCAAAAAGGTTGACGTTTTGTGAACCGCTTGACTCACTACAACTTTTTTTTTTCAGTGACCATTCAGACAACTTGAAAAATGAATCAAACTTCTCAACTCTGTGTTTGACTATTGCTTCATTTTAAGCTCTAATCCTTTTTGTTCTCAAGTGAAAATCCAGGTTTTTGTATTTTCTATTAAAAATGACTGGATTTCGCCTGCCAGACTTCCCCAAGCAACGATAAATGTGACAACACTTTACAGCAAAACTGCATATTTTGCTTAAATCCCATGAAAAACCAACTACAGAATCAAGCCCACCTTTGAACAATTATTTAAACCAGTATAAGCCTGTTCTTTCTGTATGAGTAATGACTTTTAAGCTGTAAATAATAGATGAGCCTCTGAAAATTCACCCAGGGTTATGTTTATTTATTAGCCTGTTTTCTCTCATAAGACTCCATCTGACATTTGATCTGGCCACGGCTGCACTTTCCACATGAGTCTAGACTGTGTCACCCTTCAAATTAACGAATATGAAGGGGTGCCGCGGCAAGTAAAGCTCTGTAATATGAATAAAAATGGTATTTAAATCAGGATCCAGATGATCCCCTGTCAGGCTAGGCTGTCTCTCCTCCCATTCATTATACAGCTTTGTCACCAGCGTCTCGCTTTCACTCCACCTCCTCTTTCCCTTTTCCTTTTCATCCTGCCATCCTCCAGCAAAGACCCTTTGTAGTGACAAAAAGCATGTGTGTTTGTCTTTGACAGGTGTGTTAATGTGCCTCTGTTTAGCACATTGGGTGCTAATGGGAGTCTTTGCTATGAAGAGAGCGAGTGCGACAGGATAACTGGAGAACAGAAAGAGTGTGCAGAGGTGAGACAAAGCTCTAATTTGCCTCGGCTCCAGACAAACCCCAGTCTAATCCCAAATCGGGCTGTCAAACAGGGCAGAAGATCCAGGATTCTGTACATAAAGAACGAATATCTGAAGTCTGTGACATGCTGCCCGTCTGTCTTTGTGTCTGGAGCAGTCTGCCTTAAGGACAAGTTAAAAGTTTATTCAAATAAAATCCTTAAGAACTCTACAGACCCAAATGGCTGGAGGCCTGTATTTATTAGTGATTTCTCTTCAAAGCGCAGAATCAAGATTTTGGCTGCTTATTTAAACATTTGAACAAAATGTCAAAATTGCTTGCCAGGTAATGACTACCTTTGAGATGGCTCTGCAGAGGCAAACCTCACTCATCAGTTTAACCCATCATCAAGTCTTTCCAGTACTGCTAATGTTGCTTTTCAGGTAGTGAAAACCAAGAACATGGTCTACTGAGAGTTTTTTTGAGGTTGCATTGTGGTCTCAAGAGGTCTTGATTTATTGTGTGGTTGAATTAGCGGGAGTATCTCTCTTGTAGCACTGGAACCTCGCTGGACCGTGCTCTCAATCTTGTTGTATCTCTGTGTGCAGTGTACCGATCTATCGCTCAAATTTGTTTTTGTCTCTTCGCGCTCCACTTATTGTGTTTTATCTGTACTGAAAGTCATTGTGCTTTGTAGTGGCCGTGCTTGTCTGCTCTTTTTTTTAAGGCAGGGAAGCAGGGATCTGTCTGATGAGTAAATATGTGGCTTTTTATTTTTATCTTTTATAACTATACACTTTTTCATTTGAAGAGGGATGTGACCCATCAGGATATGGGCAATACTAAAAACTAGACTCCCATTATTTCCTTGCCTTTTTGTAAATGACTGAACCATCAACTAAGCCATAAAACTAAGAGCTGTCAAACAACTCAATGTGGAAATGTAAAAGTATGTGAAAATTAAATATGATTTTGTATCATTGATATTTCTTTGAAGAATTAATGATAATAGCAACTACTTCTGTAAGATAAATATACTGTATATATACAGTACAGACCAAAAATTTGGACACACCTTCTCAATCAAAGAGTTTTCTTTATTTTCATGACTATGAAAATTGTAGAGTCACACTGAAGGCATCAAGGGCTATTTGACCAAGAAGGAGAGTGATGGGGTGCTGCGCCAGATGACCTGGCCTCCACAGTCCCCAGACCTGAACCCAATCCAGATGGTTTAGGGGTGAGCTGGACCGCAGACAGAAGGCAAAAAGGCCAACAAGTGCTAAGCATCTCTCGGGGAACTCCTTCAAGACTGTTGGAAGACCATTTCAGGTGACAACCTCTTGAAGCTCATCAAGAGAATGCCAAGAGTGTGCAAAGCAGTAATCAAAGCAAAAGGTGGCTACTTTGAAGAACCTAGAATATGACATATTTTCAGTTGTGTCACAGTTTTTTGTTATGTATATAATTCCATATATAATTCCACATGTGTTAATTCAAAGTTTTGATGCCTTCAGTGTTGTGTAACTTTAATGTTAACTTACTTAACAAAACGCAGGCTTCATCGTTCACTAATATATTCGTCGATTGTAATTGATTTAACTATGATCTGCGCAGCATTTTATACATTTTATGTATATTAGAAAACTCATTCTAATTCATTCCCACTCTTCTTCGTTGGTAACTTAACCCAACTCCGTGCTTCCTGTAATGAGAGCTGTGAATCAAGGTACAAGGATGTCCCTGTGTGAAAGTGACCAATCATAAGAGGGTCAGTGCCCTCCTTGGTTTCCGCCCCCAAATTGTCAAAAGTCATGTAGACTCGAGGGAGCAGAAATCAGCTGAGCGAGCAGAAATCCACTACACGGGCAAAACAGCACTCAGCGAGCAGAAGCCCGCTGCACGCGAACAGGATTCCACTGTACAAGCAGAGTTACTGTAACCTATGAGAGTATGCAGGCGCTCGCTCGCAACTACCTGTACACCTCTCCGTTGTTGAATTTGTGCGCGAGTACTTTTATCATGCCAGCTGAAGGTTCATTTTTGCGCGTGTGAAATAACATAATGTGCTCGTGAGCATGTCTTACACGCTCATAACTTTTGACTAAAAAATAACGCCATAAAATCGCATCATATGACTCCTTTAATGAATTTGTGTATTTAAATGGATTGTTGAAAGAATCATTCAGTGACTCATAAAGACAGTCACTTGTTTTGTTCACAAAATAACTCAGTGTATTTGATCAAACCTATTGAGTAATTTAAGGACTCCATCATAAAGACAGTCACTTATTTTGTTACTGAAAGAGTTGGTGATTGTGAGCGAATCAATGAATGAATGATTTTTGTCTAGCAAAAACATTTGCCCTTTACCATCTACAATGAAAAATCTCCACGTGTCTGGAACGTCCAAATGTTGACAAGCAAAGTAAGTAAAAGAAACAATGGCAAGTCATTGTTATTACATGACACATCAGCACTCTTGGAACCTCAAGGACTGGAGTGAATTGTCCAATATAGTTGCACAAAAACTTAGTTTAATTGTAATTTTACTAGTTATACATGTCTCTAGTAAAAATATTTATTAGAGTACATATATTTGTTCAATGGGAGATTTATAAGGATTAGCTGTAATATGTTTTGCAGCTGTATTCGGATCAGTTATTTATTTAAAGTGTTCTTCCCATTTGTCCCTGGGCAGTCTTCTAGGATCAGGTGTTTGGAAAAGCAGGTGGCGCTCTGAGAACAAATAAACACTATCAGTCAGCCACACCTGGTGATTTGAACCTAAACCCCCTCTGATTATGTCCATTACACAAGTCACTGGTCCATGCTCCTATAATGCCTCTCAACCAAACTATAGTTTTTTTTTCCTCTGATCTCACCCCCCATGCATTTCTGGCCAGTGGGAGTCAGCCTGAACTTTGATGTCTAGTGATGGGGAACAAATACCTGCACTCTGTTGAAGGCAGGACATGATTTCTCCACCTCCGCAGGTTTACCCAACCCTCCCCACTGCGTCCTGACATTAAATACACAAGGACTGAGTGCAAGAAGTGTTGATCTGACTAGAAATTGAGGCCTCCTCAAGCATGTATCAATGTGAGACAGGCCTCAAGAGGCCGTTTTTAGTGTTGAATGGATGCCACAAACGCTTGGCTAAGATGTAGGAAATTAATATATTTAGGAGAAAATATTCTTCAGAAATAATTCTATGCACAGAGCTTTTATCATCTCTTTCACTGTGAATACTGATGAGCCAGACACACTGTTTCGTTTGTGTGTGGTGAATCAAAAGTGCAATATAACAATGAATAAAATTCACAATTGTTTCCTGAATGCAGTTTTACTTGAGAATGAAATTTGGGATCATGTATAATTAAAACAGTATCTGGAGAAAGCTATCCATTAGCATTTGCATTCATTTCAAAGGTTGTTGGTTGCTCATAATTTAATTTAGTCAGAACACATAAGTTGTTTTGTATGTCCGTTAAAGGAGAAAGATGCTTTTAGAACCAGATTGGTGCAGGAGCTAATGAGGCCATGCTAACTAGCTAAACTTTGACATCTTAATCATCTTATTTGCTCATATGTTATTGTATTTTGATGTATAATTGAATCATTATATGACTGATTTTGCATAATGTATACATTGCAGTGTTTTTCAGGCACCTTTAAGGATGTCTTCACTTTATTAAAGGGATAGTTCAATGGAAAATAAAGATTCTGTCATCAATTACTCCAGGACAGTCTGACTTTGTTCACTGAAATACATATTTTAACTGCTTCTGTTCATAATATGAAAGTCATTAGGACACAAAACAGTCAATCTCCAAAAAGGAAGCTTCTTAATGTAACTTTAATCTAAATTTGTTTGACCGTGTTTGATAAAGTCACCATGTTTGATAAAGTCTTGTGTCAAGTTGTGTGTCAATCAGTCTTTTGGTTTGATTTGGTTTGTAGCAACATGATGGTGAGTAAATGTTGATAAAATATAAATTTGTTGTATGACAGGGCTGTTAAATAGAGGACTATTGTTTTATTTTGACATGGGTCTGCCACATTAAAATATGTTTCTAAATTCTGATGACACATAAGAGCTACAGGATTGTCTGTCTCAAAAGTCTTCACTCCTCCACAGTAGGAGCTTTATTTCAACAAAGCAAAAGCACTATAAAAAACAATTTTATTACACTTCCATTCTTTTATATCTTATTCAACCTCCAAGCCTTGCAACTTTATGTGATTTTTTTTCCCATTAGAATGATTGAACCATCTGCCATTTGTTTTTGACTTCCCACTTTAGCAGTGAAAATGTTCATAAGGATCTAATGAGAGCTTTATGTTTTGTGTCAATAGTGAATTAGACCGTGACAAATGAAATCAGCATTAAAAAGCCAGGCGGTTGGTGGAACGGTTTTGTGCCTGTCAATGACAGGATGTGACACGGGTGGAACATGTACATATTTTTTTGACTGCAGCACCTGCCACATAAAGGCACTCTGACTCCGAAAGCAGGAGTGAGCACTGACAATTTACATTCACATTCATACAGACCGGCAACAATGCTGTTAATTACTTTTATGACAGTTTTTGCAGCTTTTTGCCATTCCATCAATGCATTCAATCAAAATCAATTCTGTCATTTCCCCCAAAAGATCTCCATTATTTACAGTGTTCAGAAAGCTGATCTAAAAATGTGGGTTGACAAGCTTCAAGCTACTCATCTTTAGTTTAAGTGGTAGAAAATACTGAATTGAAAATACTGTCATTTATTTTTAACTGTCTTTCTTCTGTGGAACTGAAAATCTATTTAAAAAATATACATCTTTGTTTATTTGTCTGCATAATGAAAGCCAATAGGGTCCAATGTTGTTTAGGACCCCACCGACTTTCATTGTATGGACATAAACAATTAAACATTTTTTTTTCAAAATGTTTTCTTTTGTATGCTACTTGAAGGAACAAAGTCATATGGTTTTGAAATGTCAGAAGGGTAAGTAAATTAAATCATATTTATTTTCGGGAGAAACTATCCTTTTAAACTACATTCAAGATACACAGTCTTGCTAACAAAAATAAAGCTTCTTAATCTGACGTTATTCAATTACACTTAGCTTGTTAAAAGAACATACGGTAATTTTTTCCTTTTTCAAACAAAATACGTATCTCATTTAGGGTAACTGTATCACTTGGGCACGTCCATTTACTGAAAAAAATAAAATACAAATTACCTTCCTTAATGCACTAGATAAATAAACGTGTAGTGTTGTTCTGGGATACCTGGGAATACTTTTATTTAATAATTTAATGAAAAGATGAATAATGTTTTTAACCTAAGCCACTGAAATAAAGGCAGATATGAATGAATCAGACTTTTCAACCTTAATTGAGATTATTGACATTATTGGACAGTAGATATGATACTCTTGTTTGACTCTGCGCTCTCACTGTACACTTGATTTATTCTTTTCCCAGTCAACAGAAGCTCTTTTGTGGAGTTGAACTGACATTATGTATTACAGTGTTTTGTCATGCTAACCCACTAAAGCTTGCTATTGGAAAAGTGACACTATCTACTGCAAATGCAGTGCTTGAAATGCTTGAAATAAGCAACAGCACCTAAGATATTAATACTTAAGAGTTTTCATAATTTATGACCAGATTCCAAGTGTGATTTTTTCTAAGTGCACTGACACATTATTTTCAGTTGTTCATTTATACTTTTTTTTTTTTTAAACAAGTGAAAACAGCTAGTGCTGTAAAGATAAGGTCACATTTACAGTAGATTCGGTCTATATATTTTGGGAGTTTGAAGTTATTTCCGTTCTGTTCTGACTAGTTTCCCTGTTTCTGTTTAGTTTCTGTTTCACTGGTTGTCGTAGTTATTCATTCTTTAATTGAATTTCAATAGTCCCCTCATAGACCCTCAGTTATCTTCTGTTCTTTGTCTTGTGTTGAAGTTTCATGCTGGTGTTTCTCTATATGGTTCCTGATGATTATTACATGTGAGTTCATTGTATCTCTGGGCCAAGTCTCTTGAATCTGGATTGTCAAGTCAAACCAGCATCTGACAGTCACTGGGATGATACCCTTTTAACATTTTTACCCCTACATGGTGCATATTATTAACTTAAAGTTACATACTTTTATCTAAAGTGTACATATTAGTACCCAATGTACCACCCAAGTGACAGCCTTTTTACTTTTTTTTCCCCCTGAAATATTGTCATCATATTTACTTAATTTAACTAGCCTTGAAACTTCTAGATATTTCAACTGAAACATTGGACAAAAATACTAAACATAGTTCCGTTAGTAGCATAGCTATAGATAATATACTGCCGTAGTAATTTTATTATCCATTATATGCCAGTATCAGATGAACTGATAATTTGTGTTCATTCTTGCTGGCTCCTGTTTTTTTTTTTTTTTTTTGTCTCAAGTGTTTCTTGGGTATTTTTGTCTAAATCAAGAGACTTTCCCCCTCATTTAATTTATTTTTCAGTCATGTCTTTTCCCTAGCACTTTACACAAGTAGTCATTGGTAAAGTCAATGTGAAGAGTTATAATGAAGTCAAATCCTCAACAGCTCCATTGAAAAACTTCTTCAGGTTTTTATGAGCATCACCATGGTAATGATTGCTTCTGGGTTGTTGGTGTTTTATTTATTTATTTTTTATTTAAAGAGATGTATGTGAGGGCCAGGTGTTAGTCTGCTTCCCCTCAGATTTTCTTCAGTGTTAATCCACTGCAGTCTCCCAAGTAATCCCATCAACCTCTTATCCGCCGTCGAACGAGAGCATAAATTACTTAAAGGCATTACTACCAGGGAGAGCATGGTGCCACTTTTTATTCACACACACACACACACACTCATTCACTCTCTTATTCCTTCCCTGTAGCTTCTCTCCATGTCATCTAGTTATTGCCCTGATGTAACTATTGACATTGGATAAGCCACAGTGGAATATCACGCTAAATGAAGTGCTCTGCTGGGTGGGAATAGGCAGAGAGGGAAGGGATGCTGGAAGATTAGCTTGTTTTGGATTCAGCCTTTGCTGTCGGAGACCCATAACCATCAAGAGGAGAACTGACAAGGTGCAAGGAATCGGTATTGTATGATGATTTCATGCTGAGCGAAGGAGGTAGTGCTTTCATACAAAACTCATAAAGAAGGATTAAAGAGATTACAGAGCAATGTCAGTCTAACCACTATTTTTAAATTCATTTCTCCCCTTTTCTAATGGATAAAGCGAGAGTGGCTTCAACATCCTGGAGGAACCATAATTTATCATTAGTGGTGATGATTTATGAACACTTCTTTTTACTACTTTCAGCATTAGAACAATGTCATCTGGTGTAACCACGTAAACAAGTAATTTTCTTTGCACCTTAAATTCATTTGAGTGTACATATTAATTATTGTGTTTTACGTGTGATTTTACACTTGTAATTTTTTTTCTATATCTATAAAATCTATAAAAATAAAAATAAATATGTTTTTGAGGAGTCTCACCAGCAGGGCACTAAAACGGTTCAAGGAATGAAAACGAAAACCGGAAACGAACAAAATTGTCACAGGAACAAAAACAGAAACAAAAACAAAATCAGTTTTAATCATTCGGAACAGAAATGCTTATTTGAAATTATCATTATCCGGTTATTAACGTTATTTTACCGTTCGCTTTAATATTTTTATCAGACAGCTACAAATCACAATCAAATAGTAGAGCATGTGACGCTGGCGCATCAAGCGTGAGTAAAATGCCATGCAGCACTCATAGGCAGTCTATTTCTCCTGATTAGATTTGTCTTTAACCACAAAATTGGCTTCCCATCAAATTTTCAGAGGTATGTTTAAATAAAACATGCTTAGAAACGTTTTGATTAGCTTTACGTAGTAATGCAATATATGTTTTTGTTTCTTTTCTGTAATTAATGTGAGCTAAAAAAAATTTAGAACATAAAAAGTAAAACCTGGCCTATTAGCTTATACCACTGTCAATTACTTTTTTTAGATAGACAATCCTTTTCGTTAGTATTTCTCCTATGAAAAATCGGCTAACAAGTCTGTCTGCAATATTGAGGAATGCTTTGCAGAAATAGCCGGGAATCATGGAGGTAACTTGCAGAGGCAGATTCAACGTAAACATCCAGCAGAGTATGCTGCTTCAACCAGCATTAAAAGACCAGCAACTCTGGACGCGGTCACAGTGAAAAAGCAGAAGACAACAGACCTGCGTATTCAAATGAATCCTGATGTTCTAAAAGATGCATGCATAGAACTACTGACTGTCAACGGGAGACCATTTACATTAATGGAAGACACTTGCTTCAGAAAAATTATCGAGCCAATACAAGAGGCTATAAGAAATGATTTTGCCATCAATTCCTCATATATCTGTGATATGGTGTCAAATGTTGCTCAGGTGGGAAGGGAAAAACTTAAAGAATGAGTTAAAGGGAAGGCTACTAATGCTAAAAATTGATTCAGCTACATGCAGAGACCGATCTGTTCTTGGCGTACAGTACACTGATTGGGGAAAACATTGTGTTGCGCACTTTGGCCATAAGAGAGCTAACTGAATGACACACAGCTGAATACATTTTATCCATGGTGAAGGATGTGTTAGAAGAATATAATGTTGAATTATGACAAATTTACTCAATAACGTCAGATAATGGCGCTAACATGTTAAAGGCAGTGTCTTTACTATCTGATATGCAAGAGGAGACCCCATGGGAAGCGAATGAAATTGATCCCATGGGCACAAAAATATAGGATGATATGCTAGCTACAATTCAGGGCGCAACTCCTGATTTGGTCATTGAACTTGTGAGGTGCTCGGCTCATACCCTGCAGTTAGCAGTTGATGACGCATTAAAAGAGCAACAGTCATCCAATTTGATTTCTAAAGCGAGATGTGTTGCAAAAAAGTTGCGCACACAAAACATTGACACTCTTCTTAAAGGAATGGGGCATAAAAGGCCAGTTGTTGACTGTCCAACACGCTGGCATTCTACACACGATATGCAGGAGCAGCTTTTAGAGGTCAGGATTTTTTGTGAGGACATGTCAACTGAAACTGCATTTAGGTGAGAATTATTGGGGGCAATATCCAGCTTGGTGCATGCACTGAAACCAGCAAAAACTGCTACGAAAAGCCTCCAATCCGACAAGCTCACAGCGGGTGACTTCTACGGTGTTTGGCTTCAGTGTGTACTGTGTACCAACACAGTTGACAATCCATATGCAAAATGCCTTGTTCAGTGTCTCAAATCACGACAAACACAAACAAATCACGCTCCTACATACAGATTTTTTCTTAGCGATCTTCAATCCGAAAGCGCAAAAAAATCACTTGTGTCATGACTGGGGAGCCATTCAGAATATATCTGGCAGCAACAGGACGACACAACACAGTCCGTTCCAATCATCCGATGATGACAACGAGATAGAACAGCTGTTGATGGCAAAAGTAAAGGAAAGCACAACAATAAAACCCACTCGTGTGTCAATTTCTTCTGTTTTGGATATGTATTCCAGCGAAGCATGCCTTAAGAGGAGTGAGTGTCTTTTTAAGTACTTGGCAAGTGTTGCTCCCACTAACCCAGATTTGCACAAAATTGCTATGAATGTAATTGCACTACCTGTAATGCAAGTCAGTGTAGAGCGCACATTTTCATGCCTCAAGTACATTCTTTTCTCACTGAGGTCATCAATGAATGCACGGGTCTTGGAGGACATTCTTTTCGTACGTTTAAACAAGCAGTACGGACTTTAGACTCAAATAGACTTTTACAGTTTGTGCATTTTGTTTAAACCAACCCAAGTAACTGAGGTAGCCCAAAACAGTTCAATGTGATTCCTTTATAGACTGCTAATACTTAATTAAATTGTAGAAATTTTGTTGTGGTTTTATTTTGTGTTAATGTTATATTGCATTAAACGATCAAGCTTAATTAGCTAACTGAATTTGATTCACGTCAAGGACGTGTTGCGTTGGGTGTTTGCGTTATAGCATACTTTGAAATTAGCAGTTGCAGGTGCATTAAAAAAGCAATAGTTATCCAGTAAATTTTTTTTAATTTTGTTATTTTTCCGATTGAAACTGGTTTAGGAACGGTAATGTTTAATGAGGAAAGTAGGAATGGAAACTTTATATTACCGGTTCTGTTTGGAGAGAACATATTGACATTTTTTTTTTTTTTTTTATGTTTTTTTTTGTTTGTTTGTTTTTAAGCCCTGCTCACCAGGCTAAGTTGTACAATCTGAACTAAAATTTCCTTGTCATAGAACGGTCAAATCATCTGCTGTTATGGTCTTTTCTACACATTAGTTGCACCACATTACTTTAGATTTTTACAATTTTTTTCAGATAAACAGTGCAGTAGTTTTATTCAAATATTTTTACTAAAGTTTAAGCCAAACTATAATACAAAAATACAAAATTCAGTAACATCACTGACCCCATGTTTATAGACATTGACTTTTCATCAAGAGTCAGTGTTACTTCCGACAAAATACAATCTGTGGATAAATCTGCTCTCACTCAATATCCTTACACTTTGATCTATTGTTTGCAGGCCTATATATTTATAGTCAAGCATCTAGTCTTCTATTAGCCTATTTTGCAGTTTATCTAAAAGAAAAGGTGCTTGAACAGCAGTACTCAGCTTTACAGTTAGTTTGTTGAGTTTGAATTGTAAACTTCTTGCCACCAGTAAGTGCTTGATGTGTGATGCTAATGAGAACTGTTTCAATGAGTGTGCCTTCAGGCCTGAGGAAGCTTGGAGATCATGCTGAGCTGTCAGACTTCTTGTTTTGATAGCCAAGAAAACACGATTCAGTCTCTTTTCTTTCCAAATCATGCCTGTCATATACTGTATATAGTATGTTTACAGAGCAATCACCAGACGATGCTTCTCGCTTTTCAGCTGTGCATCCTGTTGACTCTAAATGTAAAAGTGTCAAGCTATTTTGAGCGATTTCTTTTTCCTTCGGCTTTCGCACTGCTCAGTATGATTCTGTGCAGCTGTGCTCATTTGATTAAAAAGAGTTGTTCAGTGGCCAAACCCTAATAAGACAAATAGTCCTATTCCAGAATCATCAAGGCTCTCTTGGCAGAGAGGCAATTAGTTTTGTAATTTTAGGTTTGAAATGTGAGTTGGCGAAATCAGTGTCATTAAAAAAAAATTGTTGCTGTGGCAGTTTGACATAATAGAGTGAGGGAGTTTAATCCCTTTTCTCTAGTAGCCCAGGCAAACATGAAATTTTCCAAGACATTTTGTGTTGATTTTAAATAATATATCTAGTGCTACATATTTTAAAACTTACCAAACTTAATTTCGTGAAATGTTTTGTTTGAATAGTGGCATTTGTTTCAAATGCAACTTTTGTTATAAAATCCAAATATATTACTTAATGTCAAAAGAGTCCATATTTAAGGATGCATTTAATTGATCAGTGACCGTAAACACTTTTTATGAGTTTCAGATAAATTTTATTTCAAATAAATTGTTCTTTTAAACTTTCTGTTTTTCAAAGTTTCCTGAAAAAAATTAATACAATGTATTACAGTTTCCACAAGAAAATGTTACTCAGCAGAACTCTTTCCAGTGTTGATAATAATATGAAATGGTTTTTGAGATTTGTTTAGAATGGTTTCTCAAAGGTCACATGCCTGCTGAAAATTCAGTTTCACTATCGCTGGAATTTATACATTTGGAAATATTTTCAGTTAAACTGTAGTGGAATTTCACATTGTTTTAATATTTTTCTGAGGCAGCACAAGAGAGCACAAACTGAGAGCACAAACTGACGCGATATTAAGTGTTTATTAAACGCAGACTTGCTCATTGCATAATTCAGATATTCTTGTAAAGATTACAAGTTATTAGTATGATCGCCCATTTCGCGGCTGAAGTAAGTAGGATAAAAATAAAAAAATTAAAAAAAGTACAGTAAGAAATTTGGCAGACACTGTGCGTTCGCTTAAACTAAAATGCAGATGGTAATGCGCGATTTGCGTTTTTTTTCCAAGTTTATTTGTATAGCACTTTTGACAATACGAATCGTTACAAAGCAACTTTACAGAAAATTATGTTTCTACAATATTTAGAATATTTCGTAGTAGCTTATGGTGGTGACTGTCAGTTTGTGCACGTTTGACAGGATTTTTAGAAAAAATTAATACAAGACGTAGTCAGCTTAATATTAATAATTGTTATATGATGCAGTCACACTTGTAGCAATATTTGTTAGTTATGTTTGTTGATTCAGGGTTAGCATCATCTGAGGTCATCTGAGGGTTAGCATCATCTCTTCTCAGGTGTTCTGGATCCAGACTGGAGCTTGTGTAAATCCTAGTTACCACGGGATGTAAATCCCATGGCAAAACATAGAAACAAAATAGAGACAACATTAGCATAGCTGCTGATCCAACAAAGTAAAATTAGTTTAACCCAAGCTAATGAATAAAAATGCACATTTGATCAGATGCAACTACACTAACAATTTAATAGATACATTATTCGAATGCTTGGCGAAAGAGATGCATTTTTAACAAACAGAGAGAGTGTGTCTGAACCCAAAGCATTATCAGGAAGGCTATTCCAGAGTTTGGGAGCCAAATGTGAAAAAGCTCTACCTCCTTTAGTGGACTTTGCTATCCTAGGAACTACCAAAAGTCCAGCGTTTTGTGACCTTAGGGTGTGTGATGGGTTGTAGCGTGGTAGAAGGTTAGTTAGTTAGTTTGGATCATGACACATTTTATGTGTCCACAAATAGAAAAAAACGCAATTGCAAATGCAATTTGTCCGGAATGTCATTCCATATTTTTGATCAAATAAATGTAGCCATGTTGAGCATAAGACACTGCTTTCAAAAACACGAAGAAATCTTAAAGAGTTTTAAATAGAATTGTATGTTGTTGTTTTTTTTTATATACTGTAGTTCAGTATCCTTTATCCTTTACTTATCCTTTAGTCATTTGGGCATAAACATACACAGACAGCACATGGAAATATTATCTGAGCATGCTTTTCATTCTTAAATATCCCACTTGATGACATTGGGCTAAGTTCATAACCCATAATTCTGTCTTCTTAAATAACTGCTTCTAATTATCATAATAGATGAATTTCAGTAAAATAAAAACAAAAAAACAATAAGCAAGAAAAAATATCTTAAGAATAATTTAGAATGGGACAGACTTTGAAACAAAAGTGAAGGAGGGAGACAAAGAAATGGTCAAATGTTAGAGAAAAAGAGAAAAGGAGAGAGACTGCAGCAAATCGTTTGCCATCCTGCCAAGTAATGATTCAGACCACTCCTTCTGAGCCTTGGACCCACATTGACTGGTCATCTTAAATCAAGATCTTGTACTTTGCCTGAAATGTGTGCTGCCTTTGCAAACTTGCCCTGGAGGAAATCAAAGCAGCTCAACCCCCCCTTCCCTTTGAGCTATTACCCCACTGGCCAATTCCCTCACGGAAATTATTGACAGTTGAAAATAATGGATTGCTTCTCCTCTAAGCCTATCATGCAATGACTGAGTCTGCCGAGCCAGTGATGTGACGTATTTACACCTCTGCTTCATGCTGCAATGGACACTAACCCTACGTTGGG
Source organism: Carassius auratus (assembly GCF_003368295.1). Lineage (NCBI taxonomy): Eukaryota > Metazoa > Chordata > Actinopteri > Cypriniformes > Cyprinidae > Carassius > Carassius auratus. The sequence goes on along the minus strand of NW_020526564.1, from coordinate 55,202 downwards.
CGCCATGTGCTTTAAATGCTCGCATTAAATCAATGACACGTGATCCAGCAGGGCTATGCTTGTGGAAGAGTGTGATGGCAGAAATATGACATGGGCAGGAGATGTTAAAACACTAGAGAGGAATGTTCCCGGAATTCCAGAGTGCAGGCATTGACCATGAAATTCTCAGAAGTTACACATTTCCATTGGCTGGTTGGGATCTTATAAATGGCCACTGGTATGCCACAAGTGAGATTTTGTGAATAGAATTTATATCTGTAAACAATATGTCTACAGCTTTAGATTCTCTACTGGAAAATGGCATTTGCATAATAATCTTGTTGTTGTTTTAGGATGTTTCCTTGAGTATAGAGGAAGGAATGGATAATACTCAAGGCGTAGATTTGTCCCAGTAAAAAGAAAATGTTTCTATTACTGGTGAATAATTTTTTTTTTTTTTTTTTTTTTGCATATACTGACACTGTTTCAGGACTACAGTATATGAAATCAGAATCAGAAGACACAGATGTGTCAAGATGGGGTACGGAAAAGCAGTAGATCTGTCTGGCTAATTAGTCTACGATGAGTGCAAATTGACAGGCTGACTGGTGGGAGGGTTCACTGTCCTGCCCGGCACTTGGAAGGTGCATCGGGGTGACTGATGACTTGCTTACAATGAAAAGAAACCAAACTACTGCTGTGCAGAGAGCCTGAGGTACTCAAGTTAGCCTATCAGACTGTTAAGAAAGGATCTGCAAGTATCATACCGAGTTGACAGGAACATTCTGTCTAACGAGTTTAATGATGTTACTGCTATACAGATGTCAAATGCTTGTTCTCTATCTAGTGATGTTCTGTTCAGCTGCATAAATGGAGACAGATCTAAAAGCAGAGATGTTAGAAATTTTTAAATCCATATATAATGTTATTTACTTAGTTACTGAATCAAACGATAATTCAAATCTTTAAAACAACACATTTTTTAAATGAATAGTTTATTCATTATCCTCTGTGTTGAAACTACTTTCTGTCTATAAATGGCCAATCAGTGAGAGAATGTTTCTCTGTGTAGACTTAAAGACTTGTTTTGTCTCTAATTTGCTTTCTGTTTATTATGATTTAAGTGTGAACTGCATCTTTATCTCTACTACTATGCAGTAAATAAACTCTAAATGGACACACCAATCCGACACACCAAGAACTAGCAGCGATGAAAGTTGATGGTGTTGCCGCTTTGTGTCGGCTGCATCTAGACCAAAAAGCTGTGCTTGGACACACCACACAGACTATATAGCCAACTGCATACTAGCATGTGCGTTCTGCGCCTGTGTGTAAGGAGTTAACTACCTTTATCAGCAGCTACAAATAGTCTGTATTCTTCATTCAAAAGTAGAGACCAAAATGAGGATATACAAGATATATGCAGATATACGCGCTTGCTTACCATTGTGAATATCAGTTTTGTTCATAGCTTTCTTCATATTAAGCCGGTCATGTTGTTATGAAAATATTTGCATATTGGAATGCTTGGGTGAGTTACAATAACATATCCTTAGAACAGCTTTATGTCTGTGCTGTCTTGACTTTCGCTTTAATTCTCGTGCACTAACACATTCGCTGAACTGAACATCCAATCAGAGTTCTCACTCTCTCCGACAGTCCCAACACCAATTCTAACTGCTTCCAACGTGTGAAACACACCAAAAAATTTCACCTGACAGATTCCCACTGATGGCTGTGTCCCAGCCTTAACAACAGAAATGTACATTCTAACAATGGAATGTTAACTCTAAAATAGCACTCTTACCCATTCATGCAATTTATAGAAACCTTTTTATAAATCATGAAAACCATGATCATATTAACATAAGGCCACCATATTTATCTATCAGCGTTCAACATTCAAAATTCACTTTCTTTCATCTCTCTGCTGGCCTTGTATTCAAGGACATTTGTTTAACGAGAACACAGCCAGCAGTTATGTATCATTATGATTCTGCCTCACACTGTCTGCTGACTCAGAGTTTCATCTCTCCTGATTTACAGCTGAATTAAGGAGTCATTTGACTATGGGGTAACAAGCAGTGTGTATTTGAGATGCTGTCAGTCTAACTGATCAGTTTGGCTCAACTGTAGAAAGTTTCAGATGAGACAGGCCCCCTGAGTCTATAGAATAATCAAACTCTGATGTGCTGGATCCTCATCATGCAGACACAGATGGAGTAGCTTCATTTATGTTCCAAGTGGTTTTCCATGCAGAGCTAGAGATGTAATATAAAGATTAGCATGGGCCAAAGCCTAGCTTTCATACTGTCTGCTCATGTAACACCAAATGTGCACACACTGTACAATGCACTGTAAATAATAATTTTTATCATTTTGTCTGGTATTCCAGTAAACAGTTAAACTTTAACAGTATGTTATACATTGAAAAAAAAAGTAACTTGAAGAAAATAATAGTAATTTTTGAGACTTGTCTAAGAGAAAAGAAAAATGTTATTATACTTTACACCAAATGACATTTTTAGAGTCACTAACGTATATATATATATATATATATATATATATATATATATATATATATATATATATATATATATATATATATATGTATTGGGACAAATGACCATTACACCAATAAAGATTTTAATAACACCGCATTTGAATAAGATGGACAATAATATGGAGTTGGTCCCTCCTTTGCAGCTATAACAGCTTCCACTCTTCTCGGAAGGCTTTTAAGATTCTGTTCCTTTGGAATTTTTTGTCCATTCATCCAGTTGAGCATCTGTAAGGTCAATCACGGATTTTGGATGAGAAGGCCTGACTACCAATCTCTGCTACATTTCTTATGAAAATGTTCAGTGGGTTGAGGTTAGGGCTCTGTGTGGATCAGTCAAGTTCTTCCACACCAAACACATCCAACCATGTATTTATGTACCTAGTTTTGTGCACTGGGGCACAGTCATGCTGAGATCGAAAAGGGCCTTCCTCAAACTGTTCCCACAAAGGTGGAAGCATAGCATTGTCCAAAATGTCTTGGTATGCTGAAGCATTTAGCATTTCCCTTCACAGTAGGTAGGGAGCATAGCCCAACCCTGAAAAAAATGCCCCATTTCCCTACTCCACCAAACTTTACAGTCAGGCAGATAACGTTCTCCTGGTATCCACCAATTCTAGCCCAGCCCTTCAGACTGCCAAACAGGGAAACGCAATTTGTCACTACACAGAACAGGTTTCCACTGCTCCAGAGTCCTACTTTTTTGCACCATATGCTTTTGTGCTCAGGGGCCTAGCTTTGACTTTGTGGTCCCTCGCCTTGTGACTGAATTTCTGCTGTTCCTAACTGACTTATTGAAAAATCACTGGGCTCTTCTGTATGACTCATTATTTTCATAAATGTTTGTAAATGCAGACTGCATGGCTAGGTGCTTGAATTTATACTCCTGTGACAATGGGTCTGATTAAAACAACTTCATTCAATAATTAAGAGGTGCGTCTGAGTACTTTAGTTTATATAATGAATTTATCTTTGACGCATGTTAAAGATGATTTGCCAGCGGGGCAAAAATATAATACACTTAATTCAATATATATTCTTATAGAACAAGTAATTTTTTTTTTTACACAAAATTGCTTCTTGGGTAAAACTAGTTTCAAGGATATATACATTACAAATATACTGATTAAGAGAACGATTTTATGCCCTGAGCATTTGCTTGATTACTTCCTGCTTATTAATCTAAATCAGCAGGTGTACCCCCGTGGGTATTATAATTGTATTGTGCTACTAATGTAAATTCCGCTGACTCCCAACAGAAATAAATGGGACCTCCGGTAGGACCCTTAATATTCTTAGCAGAACAGCAGCGCATGTTGGACAGGCCTGATACTGCGGTACTGAAGAGCCCACGGGCAGGACCTCCACGATGGAGCAGAATGTTAATTAAGAGAGTAGGAGGATGGATCAAACTGGCTAATTAGAGTGAGTAGATGTGTAGAGAGAAAGAAAGAGAGTGAGTAGCACAGAAGAGTGTCCTTTACTGAAGGGTTTAAGGCTGGGGAGCAATTAGGAAAAGTAACACCAATGCAACACATCAGAGAGGGAGAGAGAGAGAAACACAACGCATGCCACCATCCACTTTTGGTGCCTTGCCACCATTTAAAGAATATCTGCACCACCTCATCCTCTATTGCAAATGTTATTAGGCAAATAGAAATATCAATAGTAATATGCCATTGTGTTTAAGTAGAACTTCCTTATGGAGGAAGGCCACCTCGGGCCAAGCCTGGCTGCCCACATATATGGCTTATTAATTGCATATTGATTGGCTGGATTCCACGGCACTGGAATGTACTAATGCATGGTGATGCCTGCAAATGGTCCATCCTCTGCTCTGTGGCATTTGAGGTTTAGAGAGAAGCTTTAGTGTGCATGTTGAACCGGTATTGATGATTGAGTTAGACAGATTAATATATCTAGATTACAGTGGGTCATAAATAATGTAATGTAAGGGTAAAGAGCTCCCAAGGTGAAACGAGAACATTCCTGGTGTGGTCTGATGAATGCCTTCAGCCACTGTATGATGTAAACTTTAACCTCTGTTTCCTTTATGGATGAGTTCAGTTGTGGGTCTCTTTGTGTGTGCATCATGCTGAACATACTGTATGACGCCCCAGATCCAGACCAAGAACCATAAATGTAAGTTAAAGGCTACACATTTTTATTTATGTTTTCACTTAATTTTCAATGACCTTATTTTTTCCAAATACAGTAATTCCAAATGAGTTGTTTGGCCAGAATAAACTGAACCAGTTATTCACTCATTGTGTCTCAAAATATATGTGACTAAATCTTTACTCTGGGCAACCATATGATGTCTAACATTAGCCATTGCCTTATAAATTCTTAAAATTTTCTCTGCAATGTGTAAGTTGGAGGATATATATATATATATATATATATATATATATATATATATATATATATATATATATATATATATATATATATTAGCTCTAATATATATATATATATATATATATATATATATATATATATATATATATATATATTAGCTCTAAAAAAAGATTACTAATTCATCCTTTTTCTATTAGTTGGCTTGCCTTGATAAGGAAGCTAATTCTCAATCCCTCACTACAGAATGGCTAACTTAAGCTCTCCATTTACATCCTGTTTATTTTATTGTCATTATATAAATACAGCCTTAAACTTGAGCATATTAATTTTTTTTAAGCTACTATAAGCCTTTTGTGAATTCAGCTCACATCCCAGCGTTCCTATCTGCATGAGCAAGAGTGTGTACACATTAGCAACGGGCCAAAGGGAAGCTTTAGCTGACTACAGATTTATCTGGCAGTTCTAATCCAGTGTGTGCTTGTGTGTCTGTGTGTGTCTTGTGTGTTGAGTCTCCATTAAGCCAGTCCAGAACTGTTTGCTTTGTTTATCAGGTAGCTACAGGCTCGACTCACTACACACACAGCTCCTGCACACACAGCCCTCTGTCACTCTTACCCACAGTGACAATGCACAAGACATCTGTCTCTCAAACAGCAGCACAAAGCCCAACATATAACTGGAACTGGGTATTTTTGTATTCACAGACACTTATATCAAAGCCTAACCACATTGGCCCCCTAGAAATACCTGGTGCCGTTAGCGTCAGTGTTTTATTTTGCTAGTACTGTCTTTCAGAGGTCTGTACATGTAGGTAAACTGCCCTTGGGGCTCGCTGCTGTCAGCGGTGCAGAGGTTGATGGGATTGTTCTGTCAGAGAAGTCATAGAGCACATCAAGCTCATTCTTCAGCTCTCTATTACCGCTAGTAACTCGTTTACTCCCGTCCCACCTCCTCTTTCTCCTGTGCCACCCTCTCTTCCTTCTTCGGCATGCCACACTGTAGCCGCAAACACAATTCCACCTCGGCTGATTCATTTTTAACACTTCTTTAGTGTCTCTTTTTTCATCTTCTCTCTTATCCTCGGTCTGGAACTCAGATGCACATATATTTTCCCACAGGCTAGCCGGAGCTTCCCCGTAATACACACCGATATGAGCTAATAAAACTTACCCTATCAAACTTCATGTTCTCCCAAATCACTGCCAGAGGTTTCACTCTAAACCAATTGAATGAGGATCTATATACCAGCGTCTTTTTTTATTTTTTTATTGCCATCTCCACAAACTGCCTATTCTACGCTTTTCATTTGAAAAGTGTGGCACGAAAAAGCAATTCCTTTTTCATTTTATCTCTTTGCGTTCTTCAGACTAAGTGGAGTTGACAATCGAGTAAAAGCTGCAAAAGAGGCCAAAAGAACGCTTTAGCATTGAAAAGCCTTAGCTTGTGAGTACAACATGTGCACTACCAAGAGAGCAGCCTTCACTTCGGAGATGCTGATGCTGCAAAATTCCCAAATAAGAAGTTTGCATTCGCAGCGCATTTGTTTTTTTTGTGCATGTCTGTGATGTGTTCAAGGATACTGCTGCATCAGGGTTTTGCATCTCTTTCTTTTTTATTGTCTTTTTTTTTCTGCGGGAGTCAGAGTGTGTGTTTAGATGGATGGCTAAAAAGTCTGATGAGTTTTTCTCCTGCGGTCTGGAATGCATCACTGTGTCTGAGTGTGTTTGTGACTCTGCATACACCATTCAAAGGTTTATTTTTGGTAAGAGAAAGATCAGAAATATTGTACAATGATATTACAACTCAAAATAATTGTTTTCTAGTTTAATATATTTAAAAATATATAATGTATTCCCATGTTGGCCATGTTCTCTAGGTTACGTATGTAACCCTAGTTCCTCAAGGGAACGAGATGCTGCGTAGAATCGCTACGGGGAACGCATCTAGCATGAGCAACTCTGAATATCGTGTGTAATCAGTCCAATGGAAGAGCTTGACTTCATAGGAGGTAGTCTCGATTATCCAATGACTAATAGTCTGCTTAGAAGCAGGAAAACCCCTCTTAGGGGGACCATAGCATACAAGCAATTGGACTGTTTTTCTCCATAATCTTGCCTGGGCCTAGAAGACCTAGGCAGAGAGAGCATTGTTGTTGTTTTTGAGCCTTTCGATATGAGGAGCTGGCATTCGGCTGGGGCACCTCCCGCCCAGATGCCCCAAGAGAGCAACAAGGGAGGAACTCATGGAACGTCGCTGCCTGTTTGCGTGCCTCCTGAAACCTGTCGACGACAGTACTGACTGCGTTGCCGAACAGGCGAGAAGGCTGGATTGGGGTGTCCATAAGGCAGACCCTGTCCTGCTCTTTCATTTCGGACAGGGTCAGCCATAAATGTCTCTCCGCAGTCACCATAGCTACCATGGTGGCGTGGAGGGAGAGATCAGCGGTCCGTCATAGCTCAGAGATATCATGGGACTTGATCTGCTCTCCCTCGTCTAGCTCTTTAAGCTTGGTACGTCTGTAACACCGCCATGGTGTGCAGACACGCACCAGCCTGCACTGCTGCCGCATACCCTTGACCCACCAAAGCCAAAGTTGTTCTTAGCAGCTTGGAGGGCAACGCAGGGGGCCTTCAGAGACAATGCGGCTCCAGGGGACAGATAGCTCGCAAGCGTCTGTTCCACCCGAAGCATCGCTCTGTAGCCGTGCTCTCCCATCCCCACCACATTGCCATAGTAATCAGATGAGGGAAAGTCTGAAAACGGGTGTTTCCACGATCTATCTATTTCTTTGTGCAGATCGGGAAAGAATGGAAGGCCCCGGCTAGGAGGTGGTTGACTAGCCCGCACGAAGCATTCATTGAGCTTGCTTCGCTGCGGTTCTGTCGTTTTCTCGGCGGGCCATTCGATGTTTAATTTGGCCAGCGCGCGAGTAACCACCTCTAAGAGCTCCTCGTATTGTGGCGAATGGGGTGGCGAATCCCTGTCGACAGACTCTACATCAATCTCCTCGGAAGAAGAAAGGAGGAGTGTCGGTCCCTCTCCCTGGGTGGAAGGAACCGCAGAGCATGCTTCTGACTCCAGAGATTGGGCGCCGGATCTGGCGGAAGTGGATGGAGACAGGGACTCATCCGTCTCCATTCCCTCCGCCAAATCCACTTGGAAACCCCATGAGTGCAGCTGCCATTCTGCTTCAGCAGAAGCGGGGCCAGCACCATGGGGAATGCTGGCGAAGGCTCCCTCCTCAAAGAGAGCCCTCCGGGAATGTAGCAGCCGCACCGACATTCGCTCACAGTGCGGGCAATCAGCTCCCTCGAGAGCCGGCTCAGAGTGCTTCGAACCCAGGCAGACCACGCAGGCAGGGAGGAACACACAGCCTGAAACGCGATCCAGATTCGCCTTTCAAATGCTTAGTTTTCGCTTTGCTCTTAGACAGTTTTTATAGCTTCCTGGTCGTTTACGTCACCCCGCCTGTGACGTCAAGCTCTTCCATTGGACTGATTACACACGACTGATTCAGAGTCGCTCGCGCTAGACGCGTTCCTCGTAGCACTTCGACTCAGCTCGAGTTCCTGAAGAGGAAGCTAAATTTTTAGCATCATATTTCCAGTCTTCAGTGTCACAAGATCCTTCAGAAATCATTTTTATATGCTGATTGGGTGATAGGAAACATTTTTTGTTGTTGTAAAAGTTGTAAATAGTTATGCTGCTAAATATGTTTGTGGAAACTGGTAAAAAAAATTTTTAGGAGTCACTGGCAAAAATGATTAAACTTTTATAACACAAATATTTACAGTCACTTTTGATTAATTTAATACAGATTGGCTAGATCACATTAATTTCTTAAAATAAATAAATAAATAATAAAATAAATAAATATCTTACTGACCCCCCCCAAAATTGAATGGTAATGTATTTACAGTTGTTTAATTTAAATATGGTGCCTTGTCTAGTCATGTCTGAATGATAATTAGCAGTTGAATGCCTCCATGATGCCATAATTATCAGTGAGAAACTTTCACAAATAGACTTTAATAATGGCAGCAGAAATATTCTGTATTTGTTAATGTTGTAGCATTTAATGAACTGTTGATGAAGAATAGTGATAAATGTTCTTGAAAGGAAAGTCAACACAATTATATATCTACATGTAGAGCAAGAATAATGCTTATATGCATGCTAAAAAAAAAACACTCTAGTTCAACAAAACATGAGGCTAAAATTCAAATATCAAATAACTTTACCTTTTATAAATTTACATCTTGACATACAAAGTAAATTGAAAATGTGTGCACACCCAAGCATTTGTAAATTAGACTTGTACAATTGTTTAATTATATTTTATTTTTTTTATTTAAAACTTTTCCCTGTTATTCAGAATACATTTTTCCATTTCCCATCACACCTGCTTGAGCATCCTTTTCTTTTTCAAGAAGTGAAAAAGAGAGAAGAAATATAACATTTTAAAACCAAAATCACATTGTAAGTAAGACCTCCAAACTAGGAACTAACCATGTGAAATCTGTCTGTAAACAAACACTACTGTTCACTCTTAAAAAATTTAATCCAACAATTTAATACAAAACCTACATTTATTAAAGTAAAGAACATTTTAATAATCTATAATAATAATAATAATAATAATAAAATAATAATAAAAAAAAAAAAACTTTTCCACTATTAAGAACCTTTTGTGGAATGGAACTTTTCCATGGATGTTAAAGATTCTTCATGGAATCTTCAAAGCCAGTGAAGCATTTTTATTTTTAAGAGTGTTGAATATCAGATAAAATTTGTCCCAGTCATGATAGTTACACCTGGAATCATCTATCGTCCTGAGAAAAACAGCTTCAAAACACGCAAAGTAATGTCGTAATGAAACTCTAAAAGGGTTTGTGGGAGATTTAGAGGATAGAAAATATCATTAGCTAAGCACAATAGAAGTCAATGTAAAGTCCTCGTCATGACAAAAACAAATGTGTGTGTGTGTGTGTGTGTGTGTGTGTGTGTGTGTGTGTGTGTGTGCGCGCACGCTAAGTAAAATAAGTGATACATAATCCCAGCTCCCCTGTTTAACCTTCTGAATTTGAGGGAAGTGGTCATAAATATACAGTAGCATCTGGCTGATATCATTTGTGTCCTGCCACATAGGGGTGTCAGCCTGTTCCCCCTAACAACCTCTGATCCACCCCAGGCAAGACACTTCGCAATAACCAGGACAGATGGATTTGCATATGTATAAATCTTCAAGTATGGAAGAGCTTCTGTTTAAAAAATATCCCCTTGTCACACCATATGGTGAGTATTTCATACTGTACTTTGGGTCGTTTAATTTTTGATACAATTAAAAGGTTTAAAATTATTTTCATTTTTTTTTTTTTTTTTTTTTTTATGTACCATGCCATGAGTAATATTTCAGGGTTTCTCCACTTCATAGAATCCAAGTTCAGCTCCACTTCCCGTCACTCCTTCTAAACAGGTAGTGGCACTTCAGGACATGGTTATAGATGGTCCCTATTTTTCCAGCCCTGCTCTGTTGATCTAGTGATAGAGAGACTGAATCAGTATATCAGTGTCAGAGGACACTTTGGTGACAAGCATGCTAAAGATTAATGCTTGGGCTGTTTTATTCGATGCATGTCTAAGTGTCACCCAATAGCACCTAATAGCACTTTACAATAAGGTTCTATTATTTAATGCATTAACTAACATTAACTAACAATGAACACTTGTTATATTATTTATTCATCTTTGTTAGCATTAAAGGAATATAGGTCACTCTAAAATTAAAATTTACTGAATATTTACTCACCCATCAGGCCATGCAAAATGTAGATGAGTTGATTTCTTCATTAAACAATTTGGAGAAATTTAGTTTTACATCACTTGCTCACCAATAGATCCTATGCAGTGAATGGGTGCTGTCAGTCCAAACAATTGATGAAAACATCACAATAATCCACAAGCAATCAACACGACTCAAGCTCATCAGTTACCATCTTATGAAGCAAAAAGATGTGAATTTATAAGAAAGAAAAGTGTTTGAACTTTAAACCATCACGTCTGGTCAATCCATTATACTTCCTCCAGTGGGAAAAGTCCATCTCCTGTTGTTTTCTCACATTAAATTCTGGGTTGCACTTTATTTTACAGTACGCGTACTAACATGTACTTATAGTGTACTTACAGTGTATTTATCTAAGTAAGTTCTGGTAATACAAGGGGACTACATGGGTTAGGGTTAGGTTTAGGGGTAGGTTCAGGGTTAGTACCTAGTTATTACATAGTTATTGTAATTACTATAATAAGTACATAGTATGTACATGGGGAACAGGACTGTAAAATAAAGTGCTACCAAATTCTGTTTTGAACAGTTTTTTTTTTAAAGGTGCCATTTGCAAAAATTGAGGTAAAAATATCCATAACATGACCTACATGCAACAAAAGAATGAGAAGAAATAAGGGCGATGATGTCATAAAAAAAAGTCAAGTTATAGTGCTGCAGAGATATCAACCTTAATTAGCATTAGCATTACTAGCCCCAGCCCGACAGGTGTCGTAATACCAGTTTCGGCCATGGGAGGCGGTATGCGGGCAACATAACCACCAGCCAACCTACAATACACGAATAACTCGCATGGCTTGTGGGCGTATACTTGAAGGCGTTACTGATACTCATCAGTAAAGACGCTCCTGTAATTAGGAGTATATCTCCAGCACGTGTGTTCAGATCAGGGCTGCCAGGTTTTCACAACAAATCCTGCCCAGTTGCTTCTCAAAACTAGCCCAATCCCGCTTCCAGAAGGTTCCCCGATAAAACATTGCTTCCCGGGGTTAAAATATACGTTTCTTAGCAGGGTTGCCTTGGTAAAATTCGCATTTTAGGGGCTAAAGATCACGTTATTTGTATTGGGGTCGCTGCGACCCGCAGACATGAAAAACAACCACCACAGACTTGGCAACACTGGTTGACATTTACTAAACAGAGCCGTAATTCACTGACAATCTACACAAAATCAATGTTAAAATCGCAGGCGATTCTTTGTCGATTTTGAAAGTGATTTTGTGTTAGTTGTCGGTAGACTACGGCTCTGTGTAGTAACTGCCGCTCCACCTGAACCAGTGTTGCCAAGTCTGCGGTTGTTTTTCATGTCCGCGATTTGAAGCAATCACAATACCAATAACGTGATATTTAGCCCCTAAAATGCTCATTTTACCAGGGAAACCCTTCCCAAAAATGTATATTTTAACCCCGGGAAGCAATTTTTATCGGGGAACCTCCCGGAAACGCGATTGGGCTAGTTTTGGACTAGTTTTAAGAAGCAACTGGGAAAGGATTTGTTGTGAAAACCTGGCAACCCTGATCTGAACGCACAGGCTTCTAATTACAGGAGCGTCTTTACTGATGAGAGGTGCATGAAAATCGCATTCGATTTTTTGCGCAGCCCTATTATTATATCATAACTAACCTGCTCTGTCTAGTCTGTTGGTCTCCGTGTCCTCTTTGCTTCGTGGTTTTTCTGTGCGTGAAAAAATTGATGTGTGGCGTGAAAGCGTGTGAAAAGAGTCAATTGCGTGTGTCTCACGGTCAATGCTTGAGAGTTGGCACATTAGTTCTCAAGCAGAATAAAGGACAGGTTGATTATTGCTGTTTAGCGTTTGTATTAATCTATGATGTGTCCCTGTTTACGTACAGGGACATAAAAAAATTGACAAAAAAAGTGATACGTGGACCAAGGTGTCTGAGATTGTTCATTTTAAGTAAAGGATCCTAATATTTTGTCCACAACAATATTTAATGAGATTATAACTCCTTGTGGTTAGTCTGCACGAGATCAACAAGTTTGTATGCTTTGCGGCCGCTTTAAATACAAAATAAGCATTCGATCTACGTTAGAGCGTCTGAGCGCTCACAAATCTTTCTGCAGCGTCGTGAGCAGAGCGGCAAGAGCGATTTTTGACGCTCTCGACTCCGGCGGTGTGAACGCACAGTTAGGCTTTGGCTATGGCTGTAGTATTGTTGTGAAAGTAGGGGCGGAGCATAGAGACTATGCCGTTTCTCGTTTGTTACTCTAGAGTAGACCAATTTACTTTATTGAGGCATACTGCCCCCATCTGTTATGGAATGTGGAGTATGACTTGATTTTTTTTGCCAAACATTACAGATGGCACCTTTAATGCAAAAAAATTAAAGTATAGTATGCTCATACTGAGGAAAAGTAAAGCGATATTTAACAACCAGCGATAGCAGCATCAAACCAGCTTGAACAGCATGCTAGTATTTTTAGCAGAGATTACAGCATTAAAAATGAGTTGGAGGAATATTGTGGAATGAGCTTTACTGGACAGCTGGAGATGGCTGTAAATATCGCTCCCATTCACCATCCATCCATCCATCCATCCATCCCTCCACCCACCACATGTTTCATTTGGCTGCTTCTTTTCTTGAGGATTCCCTGATGGATCTCTCCACAGCTGGAGCCAGCCCAGAACTTCTGTTTGTGAGTATTGAATGAAACATGTCTCAATATTGAGCTCCGTCAGGGTTCACCAGTGGGCACGTGGTCAGCTGTAGCTACAGATTTCATTATGCACACATCGATTGCTGCAGCTCGTGCCACCAGTCAGGCTTGCCTGAATTTTGCAGTATGTTATGACTTTTATTCTTCACTCTTTCAAAGCAGTAGATAATTATACAGATTAAGTGATCATGTCTATAACTTCAGCAGCAGAAAACAAGAAATCTCGTAATGATATCTGAATCATAAAGGACTGAGAGAAAGAGGCCCGAAGCATGTGGCCAATAGATGCTGTCCAGTCATTTATTGGAAACTTCAAATAATTACTTGTTTGTTTGCTTGACATATTTTGTATTTGCTTTATATTTTAATTTAAAAGATATTCTACATTAATTTGAACTAATCAAAAAATCTATTTGAGAATGTCTTTGATTAATGGACAAGATGGGTTCGTAATACACACAAATGCATCATTAGAGTGGCTAGTTAATGGGGTACCATTTCTTCAGTTCCCAAAAATTGACAAGTTATCTCAAAACGCAAGCATGTACTAAATACTTGCTGTTATTTAGTATATTGGCCTTAGTTCATTTCATACCTCCGTGATTCTGTGCTGGTTTCAGGATATAAATAAATAAACTGTATGGATAAAACTTTTTGGTGTGTGTGTTTGGGCAGTTTTCATTATCAGTAGCTAATTTTTTTGTGATCACATGCAGTTTTATATGGCAGGGTATTTGGTTCATTTCCTCCGTAAATTTCTATCTACAGTAAGAGTAAACATCTATACTTACTGTACATGCTTTTCATCTATACTTGTGTATCTAGAGATTTAATCATATAATAAATAAATAAAATAATAACAATAATAAAATAATAATAAATACAAATAATAATAAATTAACATAAAAAAGAATCAGAATTCAATGCCTTTAATTCAAATAATACTTTTATTACTCAGTTTTATTATTATTTGATGCCATGCATTATATTATATTATATTATATTATATTATATTATATTATATTATATTATATTATATTATATTGTTTTATGTTATATTATACTTATTAGTATTGTTATATTATTATTATTATTATTATTAGTAGTAGTAGTAGTAGTTATATTAATAAACTTGAATGTTGCAATCATTCAATACCATGATATACAGTATATCTGGTATCATTATCTAATGCCACGAATTATTTTATTTTATTTTATTTTATTTTTACATTTTGAAGGCACTTGTATTCAAAGTGACTTATGGAGTCTTCAGAAAATAGGTTCACCTGTACTGTATGTTTTTCCTTCGAATCAAACTCATGGTGTTGGTGTTGCAAGCACAATCCTCTAACAGTTAAGCAGGAAGATCATTGTACCATTTATTTGTAAGGCCAGGTTAGGGTTAGGGTTAGGTCTTAGTCTGAGTCACACACAGCACGAACTGACAACATAGCAAACACATACACAGATCGCTGGGAGAGGCTGTTTATCATCTGTTCGCGTAAATCCGTGGAAAATAAATAGAAATGACGATTCTGTCTGAAGAAATATGAAGTAAACATCAGTAAATATATCCATATATCTCCGCAGTTATGCATCTTTGGTCTAAAAATCCTTATTGACGCTGTTCAGTGAGTCTATGTGAACACAAATAAACCGCTGCTTACGTGACTGAATATGAGTGAGTGGTGAATTTCTATTCAAAATGTGGCATAATACGGATTTATTATTTTGCACTCCTGACATAAATCACTAAATATCTGTCACTGCAACAATGTTTTATCAAAATAAACTTTCAATTGATGCACAGTTTGTCCAGATGAAGTAAGACAGTGATGTTTAATGTGCTGTGAAAGTGAAACAATAATAAACTGGGGCCGTCGGCGATGTTTGCACGTAAAGGGGTTAACTGAAATCTTCCATTTTGCTCAATGGTATTATTCTACTTCTGAATAAAACTAATGGGTGAGTAAAAAAAAAAAAGAAAAAAAAAAGATGTGCAATTTTGTGCTAGATTATTCAATAATAGTAATGGTAATATTAATAATAATAATACCCATCGATCAGAAATGTTTGCAGCTGTATTTTTTTTTTAAGTGTTGTCATAAATTACAGCTCTGCACGACTGGTGTTCTGGTGTTCCACCGTATTGCAGCTTATTATTATTTTGTTCTTTTCAATTCAAAGCTCCACACTGACTGCACAGTCACAAATCACAGTCATTTTTCTAGTGAAATAACCACACACACACAATTTATGTGACAAATCAGAGTTTAAAAACTGTCTTCTTGGGAGCAGTAATACATTTTGCGTTCATTACTGGGCTATTGTGATAGAGAACAAAGTGCCTGAATTGTGTCAAGCTTTTCTATCAGATGCATCCATGCTCTTTCTCTCCTGTTACTCTCTATTCATTGTAATATTGAAATGTGCTAAAATCTGAAATGCTTATTTGTTTCTGCCCTCCCCTCTACAAAAAGAAAT
This sequence comes from Carassius auratus, assembly GCF_003368295.1. Taxonomy (NCBI): domain Eukaryota; kingdom Metazoa; phylum Chordata; class Actinopteri; order Cypriniformes; family Cyprinidae; genus Carassius; species Carassius auratus. Next base: position 39,299 of record NW_020526564.1, on the reverse strand, counting down.
CCATTTTAGCTGAGTACTTCATATACTGTAAGCCCGGAGGTAAAGAATAGTGATTGCTGGGCTGGACATGGATGCATTATGCATGAAGTTTCCCATGACTCTCTCTCTCCATCTCTCTATCTCTCTACCCTTCAGCACAGCTGTAGTATTTCTTTTCAGAAATGAGAGGGCGACTGAAAGCGAGAAAGAAATGCAGAGAGAAGGTGAAGAATGGAAAAGCTAACTTCATTGAAATAAGGAAGCATGTGGTCAGAAACAGCTCCTACTTTGTCATCCTTCATTCTGTCTAATCTATTGCATTTAGAAATGACTCGAAGAGCTGTAAGTCATTGAAATTGCCCTCAGTCAAGAACAGAAGCACCAGGTCTACCGGACGGCCCTGTAGGCAACTGTACGAGGTGTGTGTGTTTTTGTGTGTAGGGATCAAGAGATATCCGACAGATGGTTGGAGGTGGTTTATTCACAGCAACAGATTTGTAGCACAGGAGAGCTTGGCATTCTCATTGGGACTAGTGGAGATTAATAATTTAAATCTCATGAATTATCTGCCAAGGAACAATCCTTTGGAATGCTGTTCCCTTTAATTAGACAAAAAGTGGCCAAAAGTCATTTAGTTGCATTAGTGGCTGAATTAGTGGAGCTGAGGCGATAAGCTGTGTCTTGAGTCAGATAAGTGGATCACAACTGGTTTTTTTCTTTAGGGGCCACAGTGGGCATCAGCTGGTGAAATACTGTAAAGAATGATTTTTGAAGTTATAAATAAAGAAAATATTATTGGAGTATGTTTTATGTAAAATGCTGTTTAAAAAAGTGTCACATTTAATTCAGTGTGTTATTTGTAGTGCCTTTGTAATTATGTGGAATTTACTTGCAAATTCTGATGCTGCTTACAAATAAAATGAAGGAGTAAATTATTAATTTAATTTTTAAAAAAATCACTACTCAAACAGACTGACACATAGACACTTTTAATTAATGTAAAAATGTACAGTAGTTAAATATAAGAAAATAATACATTAGCAATACAAATACATTAGAAAAGTTTTGAATTACTTTTAATTTAATTATTTTAAATAAACACTTAGTTTATAAATGTACTGTAGTTATACACTACAGTATATGTATATAAAATATACATTATACATAAAATATATCAGGAATATAATACAATAAATGAATCATTATTTATTTAATATTAATAAGTAATATTAAATTACTATAAATATACTATAAAAATAAATAAAAATTCCAAGTAGGCATATTTAAAAATGTTTATTATCATTAAACGTTTTATATACTATTAAGTTAAATGCAATAACAGAACATCATTTTTAAATGCAACTGCATTAACAAAGAAAACAAAACGTGTGTGTGTGTGTGTATAATATATTTATTTTATTTATTTATTGACAAAAGTACAGTATTTTTCACCAGGCAGTTCAGGCTAATTTTAAACCATCTTTTTTAACAATAAGCCTTTTTATGTATTTTTCTGTTCTCAATATTCAAAATATTTTATATTTTAAAATATCAACATTTTATTATTTTTATTTCTTTTTCTCTAGGTCCACAACTCTAACAACCTGCACATATCCTCCCGTGACACACCACTGACTGAGCTAACCAGGATTTAATGCAGTTGGTCATGTCTGATACAGATCTAAATGTGATAAAGTGAACATGTTCTTAGTCATTTCTGTGACTTTATTCCATTGTGTTTTGAGAAAAGCTGGGCCAATCTTTGACCTGACCTTTGAATGGTCAGCTAGATTGTACTGCAGAGAGAGGCAGTGACTCAGCCTTTTTGACAAGTTGCTAAGTAACAGAGTGATGTGGCCTCCATACAGTCTGCATGTGGCTCTCTGCCTCACCTGCTTAATGCACCCTAAGTGTGAGGGGGATTTTTGTGACTGATGACTGAAAGCAGCTATTACTGAAGCCTTGATCCATAGTCACCACTTTGTTTTGAAAACTGGTGTTTCCTGTTGTTTTGTGGCGGGTGCTCAGATGTGCTGGTTGTGACAGTACAAAATGGTGAAGGACTATCTAATGAATATTAATTAGGTAATTTTAGAATTTACAGTTTTGCGAAATAGCTAATTGGTGATAGAGTATTAACTATTTTCGCAGTTAACATAACTGAACTAAGCTGGATGATGACATCACTGATTTCTCCAGAGCAGATTTATAAATGAAACAAACTAATACCGCAATGAATGGACTTTGCACAGTTATTGAACCAAACTGAATCAACAATGAACTTATTTCAACTGAATAATGACTGCTTAATATTGTCTTTGTAGGGCTGCTTTACACCAGAATGTAATTCTGTTTGAATCGACTCTTTATTATCTTGTTTAGCACCGTAAAGTTGCTTTGAAACACTATATAAAGTGCTATATAAATACAAGGTGACTTGCCATGGTGACGTAAACTGTATTATGCATTCCAATTTTGAAAACATCCCAAAATCATTTAAACTACAATTTCAGCAGACAATGGAGCCCTAGATCTGAATTTGATAACTTTTATTTTAGATTTTCTCTCAGAAAATTTGAGAGGGAAAAAGTATATGTACAGTATATTTTTTATGGTAATATGTTTATTTAAAATATAATTAAATATGTTAACACAATTTGCTATTTTTTTTTTTTATCTCATTTACCAACTAACCAGTTAACAAAAGTAAATATATTTTCTAGAAATTATTTAAATATTTGGTTTGGCCAATTATTAAATTATTCCATTGACAAAGATTATTTTTATAATATGACATATATATATATATATATATATATATATATATATATATATATATATATATATATATATATATATATACATATATATTTTCTCACAATATATCATTTGGTCATAATACCTACAATTATGTAGCTTCTTGTATCTTTTAAGCCATGGGTCACTCGCATGGTGATCCTCATAATTTGGGTCTTTGGCGTCAAAACTGGTAATATTTTCATGTTGAGTACATGTGGTTGTAATTCGGAGACCAGGGTATCAATTGATTAGAGTGTGAACTGGAAGAACATCTGCCACTGATAACAACAGCAACACTCACTGAGCAAACTGAAATAACAAATTCTAGTGGCAGATTGGCCATAACACACAAAATGGCAATTGGTTGTATTGTATAAGAGACATCCTTGTCCCGAGCTATTTCATAAAGTGGTGTGGACATTGGCAAATAGTGATGGGGACATGTCCCACCCGTCCCCACCACAAATTTTGCCGATTGTTGGAAAGGCAAGAAAAGAGATAGACATACTGTATTATGAAATAGAAAAAAATGTGCACAGCAAAAAATGACTATATTATAAACAGAAAAAAGAAAAAAAAATTACCATAAAATGTCAAAAAAGATGAAGTTTGTGGCAGAAAGTGGGCTTGACTTTTGACCTGACCTTTGAGGAAACTCTCCTGGTTTCTCGCACTTTCTCTCCTGCCCTCCTCTTCTTCTGCCAAACTGTCACATCGCATTAACAACCCTTTCTCAGCCCTGCCCAAATGTCTCCGCCGAGAAGCAACAACACATAAATTAATCAGCAGAGATCCGGCAGATAATTCTGATCAGGGATTTCAGGGACTGAGCCAAAAAAGAAGTCTTGCAGCATGAGAATACCCTGTAAAATAAAGTAGGATAGCACAGACATTGATACATATATGAATACATTAATTTATATTACCGTCTGCGTAAGAGAAGGGCCATGCATAATGGATTATGGCAGCAGCCTGCTCCATTGGAACCACCAACCATCATGCACCAACCCAAAGCCTAAAGGGCCTGGTGTTTTTTTTTTATTCTTTTTGTGCATGAAGGGAAAGAGAGGGCATAACTAACCCACAAAACATCTATCCATCTCCTTGGACATGTCTCTTTCATTCCTGTTTCTTTTAAAGCTGTAAATATTAACAATTTAATTCATTTGTATGAACAAGTATCTTATGCAAAACCACAGTTTAAGTTTTAAAACAACACCAAAAGTTTAAGGTGCTAGAGGCATGGCCTATAGGTCAGTTCATGTATGTTGACACAGTTGTGGTGCTTGATAGATGACTTAAACTTAAGTTTGGTTGTGTGTTATTTTCTGATCCTATCCCCTTTTATGCCTCATTTCTGTATGCCCTTAATCCTTATTAAATAAATTGTTAAACATGTATGTATGCACTGGCTTTGGGATCTCTTGTAGGTCTATGCAGATGCAGTTTGTTCAGCATTCTCAACATAATCTAAATGGAATCAGTGGGTGGAGTGATCGAAGTCATTGTTTCAGTGTGTGAAGATAATTTCTAGAGATAAATTGGTCCATAGAAACAAAACAAATTTATTTGTTTGTGTATTTACCAGTGGTAGAAAGAGTAATATAAATATTTAGAAAACATTGTACATAATTCACATTATCTTTTGTTGTTTGTGAGAAAGAATGAAGTATATCTATCATCCAGCAGTTTGAATTTTGACTGCCAACTCTTTAAAATATATCAAATCAACACTATTAAAGTGATGAAATTATGAAAGTCATTCTCAGTACGCACATCATCATTTAAATCATAAAGTTTGAAAAAAAATATTTAAAATCAGGTGTAAGGCCACTGAGCCAGAGCCTGCAATTGTTGCACATTAAAAAAAATTTAGAAGAGAGACTGCACGTCTCTCTATTTACTGAAGTAAATGGGAGTGGAATTTGCTGCATTATGAACGTGACACTTGTGGGAGTTAACACTATACGCAATACTTGCAAACTCCAGGCCCTGTAGATAGGCTAGCATATCCATTTAGTAAGCAGAAATCTGAAATTTACCTTAACATATTAGAAGAAGATGCTGATAACTCATCTCAACTGATGCTTGAAGAATGCGCTTTCAGCAGCCATGATTATCACCAGTTGGCAGATACAATTAAATTACTCTCTCTATCCAATCATGTTAATAGATACAAATAAAATCAAAACAAGCGTGTGATAGCCACAAACTGAGAGAAATAGTGGAGTAAAAGTACAGATACATCACTTAAAATCTATTCAAGTACAAGTACACAATTTTTAAACTACTTGAAAAAGAAAAAAAAGAAAGTTTTTCTTTTCTTTCATTACTTTTGTTCCCTCTCGAGGCGGTAACTCAACATTACGTCAGCTAAGACGTATATGGGAACTCTTCCCTTCTCCACTTTCACTGAAATCTTATTGGCTAACGCCAGCTGGGGACAGCTGGCCAATTGACGCGAAGCATGCAAATACTGGCGGGTAAGCGTGCAGTATAAAATGCATGGGCGCGAAAATTACGTCAGAATCTCTTTCTTCACGCTAGAAGTCTTATCTAAGTCATCGTGGAAGTTGCAATAGAGGACTACTCACCCTGTTTTTCCTCTCCGCATCCGATGGCTGCTAATGCTAGATTCGGACCTTCAACAGTTCTGTGTGACCTGCTTGGGATTCTCACACGGACAACACTTGCGCCCAGTGTACCGAGCTGCCAGTGCGCGCCCTCAGAGCCAGAGTGGCTCGGAAGACGGCGGGAATGAGGCCCACTGCCGCCAGCGAGCCGCTGGTGGGCCCTCCCCCGCCCGAAGACGAGTTTGACGTCGGCGTGGTGGACTATAGCTTCAAAACGCGAACTTCGTCCTCTTCGGAGCTGGCGAGGAAAACGACTCCATGTCGCTTCGACGTCGAAAAAGGTTTGGGCCTCTCAGTGGGACCGCCCCGACCAAGAGGGCCCTGAGACCTCCAGGAGAAGCTCGTCAGGGTCTTCGGAAAGGTCGTCTCGGAGCTGAGTCTCGCTTGCAACGCATGACGAGCCTGTGATGGGTAACTAGACTCGTGGCTCCTCCAGTCGAGCTGCTACCAGATGGCATTTAGGCATGCAAGAGCTCGTGGTGAAATCGTGGGCTGCACCCCAATCGGCGCGCACCCACTCTGCTACGAAGGCCATATCACGCACGTGATAGAGCTTCTGCTCTTTACCAGGGCAATACTCAAGGTGTTTCAGGCAAACGGCGGCACAGTAGCGCTGACGTCATCAGGATCGCGGCAACTGATCTCGCGCTGATTGCTATTAAGCGCTCTGCTCAGCTGTTTCACGGAGCTCATGGTCATCTTTACAGGCACCTATGGCTTCCCTAGCTGTCCTGAAAGACGCGGACCGTAGGCCGCTCCTAAACGTTCCAGTTGCTCCCTCCGGCCTCTTTGGTGACGTCATGGAGCTATTCTCAGAGACGCAGAAAGCGCGCCAAAGTATGAGCCATGTGATACCCCGTCGCTCACCCCAGTCTTCTTCTGCGAGATTCTTATGCACCGGGCCAGGCTCTGAAACCAGCTAAAATCACCCGCAGTGGCACCCCGCTCTGAACCGGACGCTCGTTTCTGCCGAAACCAGCAGTGGTGAGAGCCTGGAAGGTAACGTTAGGGTCAGTTGAGAACCCCGCGCCGCGAGAGAGCCAGCGCGCCATACGAGCCGTCTCCCTGACGGTGAAAGAGTGAGTGAGCGGGAGGCCCCGCCCCCAAGCGCCATGTTCATATGCATCATGTCCCCCATTTCCTTCGGGCGACGATTGCTATGTCTGTTTGAATGCTGTTTGTGTGAGTTCCACAATAAAAGCAGGTATACAATCAGCGAAAGAGCTTTACTGCCTCTTACACTCATCTCTGTGTCACTCGCCCTGTCTCAGATCAGTGCAGAGTCACAACCCATGATTATACTGGCCTCGCGAGAGTGCCAACACCACATAAACACGGTGTCACCCTCAATGTTCAGATGCATCATGTCCCCCATGTTTCTTCGGGTGACGATTGCTATGTCTGTTTGAATGCTGTTTGTGTGAGTTCCACAATAAAAGCATGTTACAATCAACTAAAGAGCTTTACTTCCTCTTACACTCATCTCTGTGTCACTCGCCCTGTCTCAGAACAGTGCAGAGCCACAACCCATGATTACTGGCCTCGCGAGAGTGCCAACACCACATAAACACGGTGTCACCCTCAATGTTCAAATGCATCATGTCCCCCATGTTTCTTCGGGCGACGATTGCTATGTCTGTTTGAATGCTGTTTGTGTGAGTTCCACAATAAAAACAGGTATACAATCAGCGAAAGAACTTTACTGCCTCTTACACTCATCACTGTGTCACTCGCCCTGTCTCAGAACAGTGCAGAGCCACAACCCATGATTATACTGGCCTCGCGAGAGTGCCAACACCACATGAACACGGTGTCACCCTCAATGTTCAGATGCATCATGTCCCCCATGTTTCTTCGGGCGACGATTGCTATGTCTGTTTGAATGCTGTTTGTGTGAGTTCCACAATAAAAGCATGTTACAATCAACTAAAGAGCTTTACTTCCTCTTACACTCATCTCTGTGTCACTCGCCCTGTCTCAGAACAGTGCAGGGCCACAACCTATTATTATAATGGCCTCGCGAAGGAGCGAGAGTGCCAACACCACAAAGACACATGCATCATGTCCCCCACATCACTATGGGTGACGATTGCTATATGTGTTTAAATGATATTTTTGTGAGAAAAAATTGTACTAAAGAAGCATATATACAAATTCTTGCACCCAACGTTGTGTCACTCGCCCTGTCTCAAACAGCGCAGAGCCACAGTCCATGATTATAATGGCCTCATGATGGCGCAAGAGTGTCACACCATTTAGCGACGCGCCCGCCCTCCCGCCAGTGCTTCCAGCCTCGCGGGGGCGGGGCCCTAATAGAATAAGCCATCAGTGGCTGTAGACGTAACGCGTCCGCCTTGTCATCTCATGGACGGTAAGAGGGCTATCCCGGGCGTTTCACCGTGGATACTGGGAATAATTCACGACGGATATTCTCTCCAATTCAAACGCAGACCTCCCCGCTTCAATGGCGTGGTCCCGTCACTGACTTTGCCCCAAAACCGTCCTGTTCTGCGACAGGAAGTTCTCAGTCTGCTCGAGAGAGAGCGATAGAGCGAAATTTCCCCTCAGATCGAGCGGAATGCGCATGTTGAATTATCTGGACGATTGGCTGATTTTAGCCCACTCAAGAGATGTGCTATCAGTCACGTGGAAACAATGCTTCGCCGTTTGGATACGCTGGGACTGCGTGTGAATATGCAGAAGAGCGTGTTTTTACGAGTCGGACTGTAACATATCTGGGAATATGTTTGGACTCGATGGCGATGCGAGCCCATCTCTCTCTAGAGCATTTCATCGACTCTGCGCTGTTTCTGACTGGGCAGGTCGTTTGCACTGAGGGAATTTCGGAGGCTTCTGGGACTGATGGCGGCGGCTTCTTCAGTGTGCCATCTGGGTCTGCTACATTGCAGCCGCTACAGTTTTGGCTGTAACTCGAGTTCCGCCGAGGGCGTGGTCTTCGGTCCACAAGCACTTACGGTCATTCACAGTTGCGTCAGCACTCTGAGACCGTGGAACAGCCCGGATATGTTCAGCCCAGGAGTTCTTTTCTCTGCGAACGCGATCTAGGCCGGGGAGCAGTGCGTCTGGGCCTGTGGTCGGAGTCACAGAGAAGGTGACACAAAACCGTTTGGAATAATGGAAGCGGTGTCCTAATATCCCTGCAAGCCTTTCGGTCGAAATTGGAGCGGAAACATGTACTGATTCAAACCGACAACACGTCTGTGGTCTCGTACATAAATCGCCAGGGCGGCGTGCGCTCCAGAGCTCTATTCAAACAGGCAGCGAGTTTCCTGTTGTGGGCGGACCGACACTTAATCTCCATAGGAGCGTCGCACATCCCCGGTACTTTGAACCGTGGAGTGAGCATGCTTTTGAGGAACGGGATTCCTTAAGGAGATGTAGGCTTCACCCAAGATCAGATCTGATGATTTGGGAGGGAGGAAGTGGATTGTTTGCCACGAGCGAGAACACGTTTGCTATCTCACTCCCCCCCTGCTGGGAGATGCTCTGACATCGCGCTGGCCGGAAGCCAGGCTTACACATTCCCTCCTGTGAAGATTCTGCCTGTGTTGTGCAAAATCAGGGAGGAGAAAGCATCAGTTATACTCGTGGCCCCGAACTGGCCGAATCAGCCCTGGTTCGCGGACCTGAGAGAGTTACTGATGGCTCCCCCATGGCGAATCCCCCTCAAGCAGGACCTGCTGTCTCAGGCGAATGGCACAATATAGCACCCCAGCCCCGAGCTGTGGAACCTTCATGTGTGGCCGCTGCGGGGACCCTAATGAGCGGGACACTCTGCACTGACGAGTGCTAAACACACTTACTGAGACGCGAGCATCATCAAACATTCGCTGCTACGCGCAGAAGTGGTGAGTTTTCACAAAATGGTGCGAGGACATTTATATTGACCCGGGGACCTGTTCCGTGTCGGATGTTTTGCGCTTTCTACAGCACAGTTGGATAGCGGGAGTTTGAAACCATCCACGCTGAAGGTGTATGTGACCGCTATTGCCGCTTTCGTTCCCCGGTTACGGGTAAACGATCGGTAAGCACGCTCTGGTATTCAGTTTTCTCAGGGGAGCAAGTCGATTGTGTACTTCATGGCCGCCCTCCGTGCCGCCGTGGGATTTCGCTCTAGTTTTGAGGGCTCTATCTCTTATTACCGTTCGAGCCATTAGCTTCGATTGCGGTTAAGGAGCTTCCCTGAAGACTGCCTTGCCTCTTGCTCTCGCCTCAGCGAAGTGCCTTGGAGAATTTCGTGAGTGTTTGGTGAACGATATTGCATTGGTTTCGGGCCTGGCGACTGTAATGATCACTCTCCGGCCGAGACCGGGTTTCGTTTCGAAGTCACTCAATACACCGTTTTGTTTCCCTGCCCGCCTTATCTGTTGAGCCGTCAGCCTCGCGCGACGCTGATACTCAGAGCGCCGGGACCCTGTTAGGGTTTTACGGATGTATATGAATTGCTCGGCCGCCTTTCGTCAGTCGGACCAGCTGTTCGTGTGCTTGGTGGATGTAATAAGGGACGTGCTGTTTCTAAAGAGACTTTCTCACTGGATCGTGGACGCTATCAAATGCCAGGGGAAGGATTACCCCCTCAACATCAGAGCTCATTCTGCGAGTACATTATAAATGCTTCCTGATGGGCCTGGTCTAGAGGTATGTCTGTCCAGTATTTATGTTTTGCTGCTGGCTGGTCTTCCCAGAACACAATCGCCAGGTTTTACAAGCTGGATGTACCCTCTGTAGCGTCACATGTTTTTCGGTGAGTTAAGTTTATTCATTAAAGCTGTTATAACCAGCTATACAGTAGTTACCATGGCTGCTAACTCTGTGTTATGGTTTAAATGGTTTATGCAGCAGTCACCGCAAACGCCGTCGACTCTGTTTAACTATCATGCTTGAGTGCTTATTGCTTTGTGTCTGCCCTGGTTAGTGCAGATTTCGATATATTGCTTGAAGTTATGCATATTTTGTTAGGGTCGGAGCAGATGTCTCATTGGCCTAGTTCCGCCTATCAGATGCAAGCACTCTTAGCGACACGGCCGTTGGCTAGAACTGTACTGCTTGTGTGAGGGTGATTGACTCCGTTCAGGGCTTATCTTCACTGCTCTCACGGCGGGATTTTATACAGTTCCCATATACGTCTTAGCTGACGTAATGTTGAGTTACCGCCTCGAGAGGGAACGTCTCCGGTTACTATCGTAACCTCGGTTCCCTGAGAGGCGGGAACGAGACATTACGTTAGCCGCCGTGGTCGCTGTTTGATCAGCTGTGCTAGCGTTCAGTCGTGATTCTGACGTAATTTTCGCGCCCATGCATTTTATACTGCACGCTTACCCGCCAGTATTTGCATGCTTCGCGTCAATTGGCCAGCTGTCCCCAGCTGGCGTTAGCCAATAAGATTTCAGTGAAAGTGGAGAAGGGAAGAGTTCCCATATACGTCTTAGCTGACGTAATGTCTCGTTCCCGCCTCTCAGGGAACCGAGGTTACGATAGTAACCGGAGACGTTTTGTTTTGTCTTGTTTTGCTTTGATTTTAGCTTTTGCTTTTTGTTTAGTTTTTTTGCCTTGTTTTGTGTAGTACGTGTACTTGAATTTATGAAGTTGAATATGTTTTTCAGTGGTACTTCAGTTTCACATCTGTTGGTTGGGTCAAGAATTAGCACTCTTCTTTTTTTAGCATATGTGACCTTGGACCACAAAACCAGTCTTAAGTGTAAAATTTTTGAGATTGAGATTTATACATCGTAAATAAGCTTTCCATTGATGTATGGTATTGTATGTTAGCATTGGACAATATTTGGCAAAAATATTTGAAACAACTATTTGAAAATTTGGAATCTGAGGGTGCAAAAAAAAAAATAAAATCTAACTGCTGCATACATCGCCTTTGAATTTGTCCAAATTAATTCTTAGCAATGCACATTATTAATAAAAAAAATATTTTTTGATATATTTATGAGAGGAAATTTACAAAATATCTTCGTGGAACATGATCTTTACTTAATATCCTAATGACTTTTGGCTTAAAAGAAAAATCTATAATTTTGACCTATACAATGTTTTTTTGTTTTTGTTTTTGTTTTTTTGGCTATTGCTAAAAATATACCACAGCGACTTAAGACCAGGGTAACATATATGATCCGCTGTTTAGCAGTTGTTCTTCATGTTTAAATGCATTTATCACACTTCTATCCATAAACAGTCTGTGTAAAAGCACTTTTTTGTGAAAAGAAATGCTTCTGAAACAATTACTATGCCCACCCCGATTTTTGCCAATGATTGGATCAGTTTCCAGACTTGACCTCAGTTAGCCTCAGTCTCAGGGCACTAACCACCCCTATCCCCCACCCACCCATCAGCTTTTTACAGCTGTCAAAACCCCTTGTCTGTTTCCTCTTTACATAATGGCAGTCATGAAACCCACTGTGCAGTGATGAGGCCAGCCTGCTTTGTGAGGAGGCCCAATGTGTTTCAGTCACACACAGTCACCATGTTATAACACAGTTGAAGGGGCCAAATTCAGATCGACCCTGCAAACACACTCTCACAGCTATGTTCACATTCAAACACTCGACTTTTAAGACTTCCCTTCATGCCACCAGCAATAAAAGAATGATTTGATTCGATGATTTTGCAGTTGTCTGCTTTGCCTAGCGAGTGAAGATACAAATTAACATTTCACATAGATTTTTTATGAATATTGTTATTTCTTTACCAAAACAAACATATATTTTTTCCCTGAAGTAGTTGGCTGGTGACAGCTGGTGGGCTAGTCTGAGCGCAGAGCACTTTGAATTAGCTGATTTCTTTTTGAGTAGAGCGAGCTGGAGGCTGGGATAAGGATCTCTCTCTGTGTGACTTTGTGCCAGGGAACCTGTGGCATTGAAGCAATCTATTGTTTATATTTGTTTTCTCCTAACACACTCACAGTTTCTGAAATAATGCCGGTATGAAATCATATTTAGACTTCAAATGCCTGCGATGCCTCTTACAGACATGTCCTATTTAAATGCACTCAAATATATATGCCCATTAAGGCATACAAGTCTTTCCTGGTATGAATGCCTGGTATGATTCTGAGAGTTAAAAGGGCAATTCTAGTGTCTCAGATTGGGCACTGAATCTGCCAAATGTATTCAAGAATAAAAATAATTACAGTAAGTAAAAAATAAATAAATAAATAAATAAAATTCATTGGAGGATAAGTATTGACCAGATGGATGAAGGATAGATGGGTAGACAGACAGCTAGACTGGTGGATGGATGGATAGACAGACAGACAGGTAGTTATACAGACGGAAAGACAAAACTTATAGAAATGTATGTTTAGAATATATTTAATCATATGAATCAATGCATTTAACAAAAATTTCCTTTAACTTTCTTTCTTCTGTGTGTACCTGTTTTCATCAGTCTGCATATCTGTGCATTTTAGAAGAAATAAGGAAATGCATTCGGAATGCACTGTGAGGTGTGAAGTATCTGTTTAGTCAGTATTCATTGGCTGAAGGCAGTGTAACAGGGTGGTAGTGGTTTCTCAGACATCTGTGTTGTTTGAAGGGAAATGCAGATAAAAAAGCTTGCATCAAGATGGAAATAAAAGATGGTGCATATGAGCTATGAACCCACAATTCGATTGTAGCTATCAATTATTCAGCATGCCTATTGGCAAAATGAAAGAGGGAAAGGGGACATGAACATATTTTAAAAAATGTATATAAAAAAATGGGTTCATGCACATCAGCTAAGAAAAAAGAGAACAACAGGGTTTTAAAATCGAAGGAGAAAATAAGCTTTCACTGAAGATCATGAAAGAATAAAATCAGTGCTGAAAATCTGTTATGGTAATAACCAGTTAATTTTCTTTAAATGGACTTGGTGCTTTTGAACTGTAACATACCATTATAATTGTGGTTTGAGAATTACACACTGTTAAACTGCAGTTACACAGCAGAATTGATTTTGCTTTGTTTGCGATTTGATCAGTACTGTATTTTCAAAACAAAATTTTACTAATTTTTATATAGCTACATGACAAAAGAAATGCAATCAATATACGTAAAATGTTTGTAGCATATTTATATAATTAATTGGATGTGTGTGTGTAAAACTTCATAAAACCTTTCAAAGACAAAATTGTTATTTTTTTAATTAATCATTCATGTACATTTCATGCGTCATTACATTTAATTTATGTTTAAAAGTCATTACTATATATATATATATAGTTAATGTTTATGTTATGTTTAACCTTCAGAAAATATTCAACGTGGTATTCAAACTATATATGGTACCAGTTATTTTACATTATATGCATTTTATATTAGGTTTGCCATTTTTTCAAGACTGTTTCAATAATGTGCAAATTGAATTTTCCTTTCCTTGATTGTTGTGAATTTTTTTAACATTTCAAAATTAGATGACAGCTATCAATTAACTATTTAATTTAATTAAATGCACACACATACACAACCTACATGCATAAAACCTACATGCGTACACGTGTTCAAAACCTACATGCATCTTATTTAAGATAATAGTTTTATTAACATGTAATTGTTAAAAAAGCATATGATTTTTTTACTTAAAAAAGTAACAGGGCATCAAAGTGAACCCTCTTTATATATATATAGTGCCATATATGCATATCTGAATGTGCATTAACTACTAATCAAGTGATCACTCTACAATATTTGTAAATGTATTTTTAATCATATTTTCCCATCATGTTGAAAAGCTTTCATTTAACACTCTAAATTCTCCTTCATTCTTATAAAGCCATCAGTGCCGAGATCTCCCGAGCCTCTCGTAGGCAGCGAGTCATTTGCTTGGGCAAAAAGAGCAAGTGTTTTAGCTGTAATTGTAATCCTTGGTTCCTGTGTAAGTGAAAGTGAGAGAGATGGAGAGCAAGAGGTGTTACATCTCTGTTGAGTGAAGATGAAGATGGTGTTCTGCAAATGCACATCTAATTGTTTCTCAAGATATCCTGCATCATTTACCCGCCTACACTAGAAGCACATTCACACACACTTCAGCTAGAGCAAACGCTAATGCATAAACTGCCAGACACAGGAAAAAAAAAAAAAACTATCTCCTATGAATTCCAGCCAGTCGCTTTGAATTTCTGCCCCATCCAGAGACTAACCACTCAAGGTTGAATTGGTATTGCTTTACATGAGCACCAGGCAGCATTTAAATTGAGAAAGCACGCAAGCCACTGCCAAATGTGCAGCCGATTGACATTTCCTTTGTGTATGGGGAGTCCTGTGGATTTATATTTGCTGTTATATAGATGTGTGGGGTTTTAAACCTGTACATTAACTTCTCTGAGGGCCCTGAGAGGGAGAGTCGGCTTTGCAACATAGAGGCCCCTTGCATCTGTAGGGTTTGCCTGGCTGCTGCGTTATTGGGCTCCATTTACAGTGCAGCAAGGTGGGAAAAATGGCAGGTTGGATCTGATGAGAGAGGATGGAGTGTAACACTTGTGAATGTCAAGCTTCAGAGTAACTCTCGCTCCCGAGAGACCCTCACTCAAATCTACCCCCTCTCTCCGCTCTTAGAGCTCTGTGATTGTCTGTCAGGACAAGGTGTTTCTCACGCTACACTCCATGTTTATCTCATCCTGTGTCCATCTTGCTCATCATCCTCTGCTTTGACTGCTTTTTCTGCTCCGAGAGGTTTCCTTTCCTCTAAGTCTAAGTTAAAAGGTGTAAAGTTTCAGTTGTTTTCTACATGCATTGATTACAAATCCTGCCGAATCCTGAAGCATGGATTTTTAAATTGTGAATTGTTTGTTTCTGTCAATAATTTATGTGATTTGCTAAAACTCAAATTAATCTTGATTTCGTGAAGTATCAGTTAAAATTTTAAAATAAAAAATAAAAAACTATAAATTAGGTACATACACATGACTGTACACATAGTACTCCATTCTGTCAATACAGATGTTTTTTGTTTTTTGTCTGAGCAGATCACAAGTAGATGACTCAGTTTTGCGTCAAATGCACTTAAAACCATTGCTAAAGCTGTCAATTCATTGTCTCTATTACTGAAATCAAATGCTTTCATTTTGTTTGAACAGTCAAATATTCACATAAATATCTCTTAAATGAGTATTGTTAACATGTGCTTTGAGTGAAAAACAATAGGATTGTAATTTTGGGGTCAACTGTGCCTTTAAATCATTGAATTACAATTATAAATCTTCTCTTTTTATTTAATTTGATTTCTTGTCAACTTATTGCATGGCCACTGTTACTGAATTCAAATGCTCATTGTGTTTGAATGGTCAAATGTACACAGAATTATGTAAAAATGCCTGTTTTGGCGAGTTGGCACAGTTGGATATCAAAACTTGTATATTAGGTTTTATAGTGACAGCATTAAGCAAAATCAAATCAAATGGAATTCCACTGTAAAGCAAATCGAATTGAGTCATTCTAATTTTGCAAGAATTGTTCCTGAATCAGAAACCTAGGAGTCCTAGTTAAAAGGGGGAATTCACCCCAAAATGAAATTTAATTTAATCATGTCATTCCAAACCTGGATGACTTTCTTTTGTATTTGGAACAAAAGCAAATATCTGAAGGTAGATATTTTAGAAGCAGATTTTCATGTCCATACAGGAAGATCAGTGGGGTCAATTTTAAACCACATTTCTCCAGAATATCATCTTTTGTGTCCCACTGAAGAAATAATATCATACATGTTCTGAACGGCATGAGAGTGAATAAACAATGACAGAATTGCCATTTTGGGGTCAACTGTTCCTTTAAATAATCGAATCACATGGATAAATCTTTTCTTTCTGACTTCATTTGTGATTTCACGTCTTAATGTGATCATGAAGTCAAAGGCAAATCCTCAGTGATCCGTATCATTTTTCTGATCTAGCATCAAGATCTTTTAAAAAGATTATTGAGAATGCTTCCTCACCCAGGTGATACGATAAGTCGAATATGGAGGAAGAGAGCATGGCAGTGGGTGGGCTGAAAGTGTTTTGGGACCCTTGCCACGCAAACACACACACACACACACACACACACACACACACACACACACATTCATAAATAGATGTAATCTTCCACAAGCTCACAATTTTATAGGGCCCACGGGTATAATTTAATGCTTGATTGAAATGCTTACTAATAACTGCTGTTCTGCATTCACTATAGGGCAGACAATGACAGGGACAGAAAGACATGCTCAACAGAGCAACGGCTGAAACAAATTAGTCAAATCTTGAAAAATCTACACTAATCTCAAACACGAGAAGATTTATACCAATCTGAATCTGAAGGGATCAATCACCTGGTTATTGGGATCTAGTCTTGGGGTCTGGATCAAAGCTGTCTAGTTTTAGTTTGGATTTGGATCTTAGGGGATCTAGTCTTGGTTTTGCACAGGTCTGAATCTGGTTCTCCATGAGGCTAGTCTGGAACTGGATCCTAGGAGTGTCACGCTGTCAGTCTCTGTTTTCCTGGGTGTTCCCTAGTGAGCTCACTTCTTCTTAGGCACTTCACCATAGGCACTTTAATTCCTCCAGTCTGGTCCTGTCTTCACAGTAATTGCACTCCAATTAATCGCACAGGTGCAGACAATCCTTTGTTGTTAGTCTCCTTATAAATAGCTGTCCTTCTCTGTTGTTTGTATGGAGTCCTTACCATGTGTGCACCCGAGACGTTCCCTTGCCTTCTCGTTCCTCCGAGTTTTACGTTCCGTTTCATCCGGTTTCCTCTTTTGTTTTGTTTTGTTTTGTTTTGTTTGTCTCCCAAGACAAATTATTTTGTATTACCCTTTTTGTTATTAAATTCATACTTGCAATTGGATCTACCCTCTCCTCATGTTTTCTATTACACGATCGTCACATAGGAGGTCTTAAATAGCTTCCTTCCACTCTCTTACTTCATAGTCGTTAAACATTAATTTTCTTTATAGTAAGAATGTGTGTGTCATGAATGAAATTCAAATTCAAATGACATTCGTTCATTGTTGTAATTGTCATGTGACTTACTGTGTCAGTTTGCTTCACTGCCATTCAAAAAAATCCTCCTTCTGTCCTCTCAGGGATAATGAGGTGTCGATTGGATGAACACTTCGGAATCTTGGCAGAAGTAATAAGTAATCTGGTCACTTTTTGCCTACTGTTTTCTGATGCTTTGAATTTTTGAGCATAATAAACTTTCACTTACATTTTTTTTTCACCTACTACAGTGCCCTCCACTAATATTGGCACCCTTGGTAAACATGAGCAAAGGTGGCTGTAGCAAATTAGTTTAAGTGGGAAAGTGTTTTTTTTTTCTTTTTCTTTTTTTCAGTGACACCTCATTTGCATGCTTTATGGCTGTCCTGAATAATTGGCGTAGTTTTACCCAAAATATGGTACAAATAGTATGATGAATTTCATGAGTACATCATGGTTTGAGGAATAAAGAGCAGATCATTTTGACACCAAGAACAAAACATCTAGAAAATACTAAGCCAGAAATACATTCATACACCTGAATATTAGCATTTATAGCTTAACTAATACAAGTAAACAGTGGTAACTAGACTAGTGTAATAGGGAAACATACAAGACAACACATGTATATACCAGATACATTTGTAACTGATTAATTATAGTCTTAATAAAGAAAATGTCTTTATGTGTGTGTGTTATTTGTATTTTTATGCATGGAGGTGGTCCACTGGTCAGCTAGGCCATGGTGTCTGGCCCTGAGGGTCATTAACATTTCTATGAAATGTGTTTGAAGTCTGATGGAGAGGATTAGGGAGTTGCTGTTTATCATCATTTTGATAGTGGGGGGAAACCCTTGATAATTATCACCCATATAAATGTAGAATTTTAGGCCATGTCTACGATTTATATGCAAATGTCAAAAGGTTAAAAGGAATTTCTAAGACATAAAGCCCAAACGATCATACAGGATCCTAAGCAGATACTATATGGCTGTGAAAATATATCTGCATTGTTTATCATTTTGATCTTTCATTCAAAAAAATGTATAAACCTAATACTGAAGTGATACTTAACTAACTTAATCTCAAATTTTTTATTTTATTTTATTTTTTACTTCAGAGAAAGGTTAGAAATTTGTGTATGTTTTGAATAAAAGATCAAAGGTATAAACATTACAGATTTGAGTTCACAGCCACCTTTGCTCACATTTACCAAAGGTGCCAATATTGTTGAAGGGCACTGTATATAGTCTATGGAAGTATGCATATTAAGATGCAGCCTTAGTATTTTGGTTTGGATCTTAGGGGATCCAGACCTGGTTTGGGGGCTGTTTCTTAGGGGTCTAGGAGTCCTGCATCTGAAGTGTCTAGTTTTGGTATAAATCTGATTCTTGTGGGTTCAGGTTGTGACTCTGATTCTTAAGAACATGATACATTTGCATAATTTCCAATCTGATGGAAGGTTGTAAGAGACTGTAGATTGAAAGTCTGGCTTTTGTTTACTTGATTTCACCGATTAACAGTCCAAACATAGAAACAATCTCCAGTGTGTAAAAACATAAAAATTAACTTTGATATAAGACATTAGCATAGTATGACATACTGAATGGACTGTTCTTCTACAGCCTTGCTTAAAGAGGTAATATGGTGGGTTTTCATTTCTTCCTTTTACTTTAGTGTGTTTTGTAGCTGTTTGTCCATATATAGGATCTGTAAAGTTATAAAGCTCAAAGTCTCCCACAAAAGGAAAGTCTCAAAGTCTCCCACAAAAACGCCTCGATTGAATTCTCCCACACATATCTATGTCACTATGTGGAATATTTGCATTATACCACCCAAATGGATATGCAAAGAAGGCGTGGTTTCAGGTATCGCAATAGTGTTGTTGCCGCCATGCCATGGAGATGCTTTGCATTTCTATTCGAAATCAAAGCACTTGTTTTGGCCTTCCGAAAGTGGACGCAATTGGGAGTCAGTGGTTAGCATTTAATTACAACACTGTTCCAGAGCAGTACAATCCAGATGTTTAATTGTGTGCAGCAAATTTTACTGAGGAAAGTTTCCTGAACCTGGGAGAGTACAAGGCCAGCTGTGCAGAAAGGCTGTTTCTAAAAAATGGGGGAATTCCAACTTTGCTAGGACAATCTGGCACTTCTGAATCAGAGCCCATAAGTACAGCTTTACACATAGTGTTTGTCAATCTTACGATTACAAGTGCAGACAGAGATGGATTTATGTTTACAAACGTAGTGTTCTCTGCTTAGAACTGGCGGCAAAAAGATGACAAACATGATCCACTACGTGTTCTGCTTCCACTGGATGCTCAAGTAGACCTGAAGCAGGACGCACTCATTGTGGTACAGTATAGTAAAACTGATGACATTGTTAACTGTTCTTATAATTGCTTTGGAAGCTAAAGCTCAAGATTATGGTAAGGGCCATTACATTTCTAACACATGCTTGAGATGTTCGGCCAATCACAGCGCACTGGGTCAGCTGGCCAATCAAAGAACACTGTGCTTTTCAGAGGAGTGGCTTTGTAGAAATTGATGCATTTTAGAAAGACATAGAGGATCTGCAAAACTAAACAGGTCAGTATGTGAAAAAAAAATGCATTTTTTAAAGATTAAAACATGCTAACGTATTATATTACACCCAATACACAAGATAAAGTTCTTTGAAAATAGCATCATATGACCCCTTTAAATGAATAGCCTTGAGTCAAATTAAATGCAACATACACCTTGAATTTTATCGCCTTTTTATGAGTGTAATTTAAATATGCCACATATAATTTTTCCCCCAGCTGAACAGAAAGTGAGCAAGTAGAAAGCTAATTATATTATGGTTTATAAGAAGCTAGCAGTAATTTTTCGTTTGCAGCAAGCTCAGCATGTGCTTTTATTATAGTAAACTATGTATATGTGGCAACGTCTTGTGTGCTCCGCCTCATTTGCTGGATTTTTAGGGTCAGTAGTGAATCTCTGTTGTCATGGTATTTGTTATGTCGTGAACATCATTACTTAAATATTTTTGCGAATTCATCCCCAGTTGCTTAGGTGGAAGTCATGGGATCTGTTTGTTCATCTTTACTTTTTTTTTCTTCCACACCTCTCCATCATGTTTTCAGTAATAGTCTCACATGTCACATGTCTCACAATGGTCCACAACACCTTTAAGTTTACTGCTTTGAGGTCAGTGGTGTGTGTACTTTTATTTATTTCATTTTTTTTTTTGTTTATTCAGTATGACGTAAAAATGCAATTTATACATACTTGACTCAAATACACCTTTTCTATAATGAGCATGTTATTAATATTTGAATATATATGGTGCATGAAATGAAAAAGTCAACTTCAGTGAATGGGTGCCATTAGAACGTAAGACCAAACAGCTGATAAAAGCATCACAATGATCCACAAGTAATTCACACCACACCACTCCAGCCCATCTATTTACAGCTTATGCATAAAAAAAATGATTTTTTTTTTTTTACCGGAGGAAGCATTATTATGGATTTTGGACTTGTATTTTGGCTGGACGCCAAAAAAACGAGGGTGGTAAATATTTCAGGCCAGGGACATGCAAAGACAATTTCTGTGAGGTAGACAAAGCTAAATGGAGTGAGATTGCACTCCTTTAATGAAGCATTGCCAATAAAAGTCAGCAGCTTTTCCTAAACCTTCCCCAGAGCCTCTCTTCATTATGACACCATCTCTCTTTCCACAGAAGCACCACTCCAAACCTAATATTGAGCTCATTGCTGAATAAATATCATAACCATGTCATTTTGAGCAAACTGTGTTACACAAATTCAAATTAAGTTCAGCTATGGTGAACTTTAGAAGACAAGTACTAAACACACAGAGAGGAAAGACAGTGAGGATTTGATCGTGATTCTCTAATAGCAAACAGTGGATTAAAGGCTTGTTTCTGCCCACACACTCGGCTGTGTCACTGACACGGAGAGGAGCCGTCACAGCGTTAATTAAAGGAGAGATCCCAACGCTCTCCTGCGGTTTGTGTGGGGATGTACACGTTTACAGGCAGGATGGATCTTACTAATAGGAGTGATGTGAACCTGGAGGCCAGGTCTTGGGGTCGAATGTTCCCCTCTTCCCATATCAGATTCTTGTTTAGATATTCATTGTCATGGTTGGCTATAATTAGGTTGGCCATTACAGACAAGATGAAATGTAAGCAATTACATTTAATATCACTTATGGGAGATATGTTTTTAATAGATTTAAAGATTTAACATTTTGAAAAGATTTAATAATCTAGGTTTAGTTATATATATGTATGTACACGGTTAGTGTGTGAACAAATAGTGCAACTCAACTCACAGTATATATATATATATATATATATATATATATATATATATATATATATATATATATATATATATATATATATATATATATATATATATGAATAATGTCATTTTTGTATATGCTGACTTCGAGTTTTGAATGTGCAAGAACTGTCCGTTTTTATAAAAAAAATTACCAAAACGTCTACTAAACATAGGCTTTTAAAAAATAAAAACAGTTATTGCTTATAAAAACAAATGCACAATTAAAAAAAAAATAATAATAATTATATATATATATTTATATATATATATATATATAAAATCACATTTCTTTTGTAAAATTATCAAATAATGAATTCATCATGTACACAATAGTATCTGAAAGGTTTGGAAACGCTTTAGAGATTAAACAGGCTGTGACATGTCAAATGCAATCATCAAAATCACCACATTAAAGGTGCTACTGTAACTGAAACAATATTTGTTTGATTGCATCATTTGATTTCTTCTTTTTTTATGTTGGCTCATCCACAAATGCAGTACCATTTCCTCTTGTGAGAGGTTGCAGCAGGTCTGTCAGACACTGCTACGGCTGTAATAGACAGATGAATAGAGAGGGGAATTACTGGAAGGCCCATCTCAAATCAGCGCATCAATTCGCATCTCATCAGGGCATTGTGAGAAAACATCAAAGAGAGAGAGGGAGGAGGGGATGTGAAATGTGTGAGATAGGAGCGAGAATAGAGGGGGAAATGGAGGTACATCATGTTTCGCTTCCAACGTGTTCCTTTGCTGATTAATAATTTTGCACACTGCTGTTTTGACTCTGCACTCAGGGTTTCATAATGTTGTTTTATACTTTTCTAGGTTAAGTCTAGTTTTCACAAACCCTTTCTTCTGAAATATCGTGTCCTGTTAAAATTGTTTGCAGACACAAACAACAGTGCAATAAATTGAACTACTTCTGTCACAACCTTGTTTTTAATCCATGTCAGAAATATGTCATCAACTCTGACTAATGGGTGAAGTTTTTTTTGTTTTGTTTAAGTGTACAGTATTTTTAGGTCAGAATGTGCATTGTGTGTGTAGATCTGTTGGGCTGAAAGGGTACAGACAGGGATGTTGGGTTTATAATCCAATCAGCCAAAGGAGGCAAATCAAATTACCCAGAGAATCTAAAAGATGTATCTCTACAGACAAAGAGTGGTCGGAAGATGAAGAAAAGTCTCAATCCTGTGTAGATTGTATCTGTCTCCATGCGACTACAGATCTTTTCAGATCAGATTTAAAATAAATAAATAAATAAATAAAGGGTATATCCAAATAATAGCCTTGGATCATACCTTAGCTAATAGACGTTTTATTGTCAATGTGAAGGTTGCATTCTTAGAAACATTTGATCATGTCTTCATTTATTTTTGCAATGTTTTAAATCACTTTTATATATGGATTTAGTCTTTGACTCTTAAAAATATTAAAATTAATTATAAATATGTTTCGATTATTTATTGTTTAAAGCTTTTAAACTTGGAACAAAAAGTGAAATAAACAAACAATTCCAACATTTATTTTGTTAAGTCTCACAATTTCTTTTTTATTTTTCTTTCATTATATGGAGAATATGCTTGGGATGAAATGAAATGTGATGTGTGTAAAAGAAAGAAACAAACAACAATAAGGAAAATCTATATCTAAATATGAACAGTGTATTTTTATAAGTTTTTGTCACTATCAAGATTTTATATATTTGTTTAACGGTTGGTATTTAAGATGAAATACTGACATTAAATGTTAGCTGTTAGATTAGCTTTGGCCAGATAAAGGAGCTATTTTTAGTCTGGTTTATAATATTAGTAATAGTATTTATATACTTTTATATATGTGTTTATAAATATTTTGAATTAGCACTTTTATTTAAAATTTTCATTTTAATGTCAGTTTTTTTTTTAGCTATTTTCATGTGCTTTTGCAATAAGTTTTTTCATATATTTCTATTTAGTTTTAATTTATTATTACTTTTTAGTTCAGTAATTTTAATATAATATAATGAAAATTAAATGACATACATATAGAGAGTGTAAAAAATGTTTTAGAAATTCACAAAAGGTCCAGAGGCCCAAAAGAGCCCATAATTAACCACTTTACGTGCAAACATCGCTGACGGCCCCAGTTTATTATTGTTTCACTTTCACAGCACATTAAACATCACTGTCTTACTTCATCTGGACAAACTATGCATCAATTGAAAGTTTAAAGACTCTAGCTTCGATATTTGACCAATATTTTGATAAAACATTGTTGCAGTGACAGATATTTAGTGATTTATGTCAGGAGTGCAAAATAATAAATCCAGATTATGCCACATTTTGAATAGAAATTTACCACTCACTCATATTCAGTCAAGTCAAAAGCGGTTTATTTGTGTTCACATAGACTCACTGAACAGCGTCAATAAGGATTTATAGACCAAAGATGCATATCTGCGGAGATATATGGATATATTTACTGATGTTTACTTCATATTTCTTCAGACAGAATCGTCATTTCTATTCATTTTCCACGGATTTACGCGATCAGATGATAAACAGCCTCTCCCAGCGATCTGTGTATGTGTTTGCTGTGCCGGCAGCTCGTGCTGTGTGGCTCAGACTCTGATTGGGCCTTCCCAAAAGTCAATCTGAGAGTGTAATATCTGGATACCGCCCCATCGTGTCACATGCTTCCTGCACACTTCCTGGTAGTTATCTGGCCAAAACAACACTGAAACACCTCTGTACACACAAAATATCCGAACAATAAACCCGCGATTACGATAGTAAAGCTTGGTATGAGAATTTCTTGAGATCTGGGGCGTTTTTATAAAAAAAATCGAAAATGTACATCGGAAATGCTAACTTGTGCAGCGATGAAAAAGGCTACAAATAACATATTTTTACAACAGTAAACGACCAAATTCCACCCCTGATCGCTAAAGGAAGTTATTATAAACACTCGATCGGGGTTTAAAGTGAGTTTTGAGTAAAAGTGTACTAATAATTTCATAAATTGTCAGATGTAGCTTGATGCTAACGTTAGCACCAATGCTACTAATAGCAGGTGCTTTTCTTCTTCATCATGCATTTTTGTCTCAATAATTCACGTAAGGTCGTAAGAAAATGTTTTGTTGTATTTTTATAGTAAGACTTTTGATAAATAAGGGCTAAATGCAAACAGAGACTGAAGTGAGATCGCTGCTTTGTGTCTTTGTAAAGCCTGAAAAACCACAATCAAGGCTAATAAAGGTGGAATAAAAACAAAAGAATAATGATAAAAGAATAATGCGGATAATGTGTCATACCTGGCGGAGGTGTGAAAGACTCGTTTGGTGAGAACAATGGAATAACAGATAGGGATTAATCGGGCAGTTTTCACAGCCAAACAAACACAAAATACACAGGAGAGTTTACATGTGAGATCTCACAGAGATGACAAGGGCCATAAATCAATCTGATTAGCCTTCTCTAAAAACACACATGACATGGCCTTAGAAAATATTTCATAAAATTCACCGTTTTACAGATTCGATTATGAAATTTTTTATGAAGGTTTGGAAGACTTGTGGCCTTAGCTACACTGTGTTTTCAAACTCATTTCCTACATCAACATTTTTTTAAATACATTTAAAACATATGTTTTTTATATTTTTATTTTTGTTTTTATGTTTGAGCTTATATATCTCTATTATCATAACAGTCTGAGTGATTCTGATTCCTGAACAGTAAACTTTAAAGTGTCAGCTTTGTGAACAAAGGTTGATTATGTATCTAATCAGAAAGAATCATGAGCAGAAACCTTTTTATTTTGGGTATGTAATTTCGGTCTCCATGCCAAAAAAGGGGGGTTACTAGTAAGGGGTTAAGGAAACCTCCATATGCAAAAGAAGGTTATGCACTCTTTTCCAGTACACCTCTTTTTCTTCCTCACAAACTAAAGGCAGTAAATTGGTTACTAAAGGTGAAGTAAATTAATCTGCTGTTTATTTTAATAAAACCTCACTAACTGTAGACCCATTTGCACTCTGTCAGTGTGTCTCCCCACTGTCTGCCTTAACTGGCTCTGAAACCACAATCAACCATTCTGGAACTGAAAGCTTTGGGATAAAGACAGTGAAACGAATTTCTTCCACTGGCTCAGGGGAAGGCGTCTGTGAGTGTGGGTGTGTGTGTTTGTGTGTGTGTAGGACTGCTTCTGTAGACTGTCTGCAGGTGCAAAAGCTAAGAATGAGACACCATTGAAAGCTTTTTTTATATATAGAAGCATGAATATCAAGATGTAAATTTGAATTTTTAATGCCGTTGAACATAGCAGATTTTTGTGTCTCTCTTTCTTACTTTCTTTCATGAGTTGATTGATCTTCATGCCTATTAGTCTTTCATAAATTGTGATGAAAAGATCTTTATCTAAGAATTATGCAAGGGAAATCAGCAAGCTTGTTCTACGCATTTGCTTCTAAGACATTTCTATTGTGCGAAGCAGATGCAAAAACAGAAAATCTTTTTGAAGTGGCAGTTTTAATGATATTTTGTGTGTGTGTGTGTATGTGTGTGTATGTGTGTGTGTGGTGTGTGTACATTTCTGCAAGTCTTTGACTTGTATAGATCTTTGAACAACTCAATCCATGAAAATCGTAACCATAGCTTTATTGAAATGTTGAGAAGTAAATGAGCCAATGCACTGTCCATGGTCCTGAACCTCATATAATGTTCTGCTTTCTAGACCTGCTGCAATATGCTTTTCAGTTCTTTCAACACTGCAACAAATGTTTTGTCACATAGCCTGAACTACTTTGTGTTAACATTGAAATTAAGTGCATAAATATCAATGTCAATATGTGTTTATACAATACATGCACTATATACACACTAGATAGATACTATCTATCTATCTATCTATCTATCTATCTATCTATCTATCTATCTATCTATCTATCTATCTATCTATCTATCTGGGTCAGACATTTTCCATTAAGGGGCAATATTCTTCTAATTACTTGTAAATTCTTGGCCTTTGCATTCAAAAGCTCAACAGAAACGTGTGATAATGCTCTACACTGCAGAAAACAATGATTTTGTTGTAGATTTAGATTTAAATGCAAAACACAAATTGACACTTATCATTTATTTTCAAATTTTATTTTTAATTGCATCAGTAATAAATTTAGTTTAGTTGTCCAGGGGCAATTTTTTGCCACTTTATCTCAAATTTGGGGGGCATTTGTGTTCTTTTTGGTGGCGTTTTTTGCAGCAAGTTCCTGTTAATTTCCAATCTTGATATGCTGCTATACTTTGATATTTTATACTCTGCAATGGATTGTTCTTTGCAATTGCCTACTCACATCTCTAATTTCAGAATATAGTGCCTGAATGTATTTTCCATGCTTCTTTGTTCACAGTGATAGTGAAAATAAAACCTCTACCTAGATGGTGTTACAATCCAACTAGCTATATTTCTTCTGTTCTTACAAACCACCATTGAGGTTTACAAGGTCAATTTAACTGTACAGTGAGTTTATTATTCCATAAAGAGCCTTCATAAAACACCCTTATAAACATGAGATACAATAGCAAACAAAACAAAACAATAAACAAAACATGGCCATATTGAAAGTGACCACAGTCACTATAAAGCACAGCTATTTCTGTGTTCTAAAATAAAGATGCTATTGTGAGCAGGTTAAGATTTGCATTAGAAATTCATCTGATGAATATGTAGTGAAATTTCATGTCTTTGATATTCTCTCTATTGCTGAGCTTGTATGTTTTAATTGGGAGGCTTATTTGAATATTCATGAGCTGCCACAGTGTTTCACACCCATTACGGATTAAGTTGTACGTTTTCTCTGATTCAATCCAAATTTTCAGTGGTTTAGATACTAGTCAATCTACACTACTATAAGTGAACAGAAAAATGTACTCACCCTCAGGCCATCCAACATGTAGATGATTTTGTTCTTCAGATCTGGAGAAATTTTGTATTGCATCGCTCTCTCAGCAATGCATCCTCTGCAGGGTGCCTTCAGAATAAGAGTCCAAACAGCTGATAAAAACCATTATTAAGGTGTTTTAATTGTAATTAAGTATATAATACATAATAATGCTTCCTCTAGTGAAAAAAATCCAACCCCATTTGTCATCTCACATCAAAATCCACCCATTTTCCAGCCAGAACTATTTTGGACTGGTTTTTCTTATAAATGGTGTTTGATCTGTGTACATTTCTCACCTGATTCAGATGAGATGACTTTCACAAGAAAAAGCAATAATATGGATTATGGAATCACGTTTTAGATAGGAGCAACGGTTTGAAGTTAAACACGTTCTGATAGATTTGTTTTCTTCACAAGACATTCAATGGACAGCAGTCATGTAGATTATTTGTGGAATATTCAGATGTTTTTATCAGCTGTTTTGACTCTCATTTTGCTGGCAAGCCATTCACTGCAAAGGATCCATTGGTGAGCAAGATATATAAGTGGTGAGCAACATAATAATTAAAGCTGCAGTAGGTAACTTTGTAAATATATATTTTTTACATATTTGTTAAACCTGTCATTATGTCCTGACAGTAGAATATGAGACAGATAATCTGTGAAAAAAATCAAGCTGGTCTGGCTCCTCCCAGTGGTCCTATTGCCATTTGAAGAAATTCATGCGCTCCCGGTTAGAAAACAACCAATCAGAGCTGCGGTCTGTAACTTTGTTTGTGTTCAAAATGTAGAAAAATGTATATAATAAGCGAGTACACCATGAATCCATTTTCCAAACCGTGTTTTTAGCTTGTCCTGAATCACTAGGGTACACCTATAATAAGTGTTTATATTCAGACTATTTTAGATTGCTTCGGGGGTACCGCGGCGGAGTAACCCAGTACCTTTGTGATTCTTCATAGAGATAAACAGAGAGAAGTAGATCCGGCTACGATGTTCTTCCGCAAGACGCAAGCAATTCTGTTTATTAACCGCTAGAGCATCAAAAGTTCCCCACCGCAGCTTTAAATATTATATATATATATATATATATATATATATATATATATATATATATATATATATATATATATATATATATATAGTAAACTATTCCTTTAACCACTAACTCTAATGCAATGAATCCAATTTCCTTCATTAAAACTGCCCAGTAAGTGGTCTCTTATCTGAGAGAAAATATTGCTATTTTCTCTCTCACACAGGAGGGGAGCAAGCATACAATCCTTCTGGCTTTGATGGGCATGTTCATGGCTCATAGTGGGCTTTTTGATGGATAGTGTAGCAGAATTAAAGTGCGCTGGAGTGGAGAGCAGAGGACCTAGCATGCCACAGCTCAGGGGCCAATCAGCCAAAAGCCATTAGCCTCAAACAAGCCAAATCAAAATCCTCCAAAATCTACATATTCACACACACAAGCACACTCAGTGATGTGCTGCTCTTTCAATGTCCTTGCAATCCAGTCACAAGCTACAAGCACATTTTGGCCATATGCCTTTAACTGTTGTCTGTGAAATAATTAAATAAAATGTAATAAATAACATTTTAGAAATGCACATTTAAATATTTTGATATTCTACCTGGAATGATTTTAGTCATGGTATGAACAGCAGAACAGTTCTAAGTTAACTTAGTTTTTGTACAGGTATGCTATTAAAAGTTTCTTAAAAGTCACCTTGGCCATGCTGAAGAACTATTGTAGTGATAACCACAATAAAGAAATAGATTTTGATGAATGGAGAACGCACGCACACACACATGCACGCATGCACGCACACACACACACACACACACACACGCACACACACACACTTACACAACCTGTGGTAGATACTTTGGGGAAAAAGGAGAGAGAGTGTTCATGAGTGTGTGCAACAGAGTGAGAATAAGAGATGAAAAGAAACTGGTAATTGGACTGGGAGTTCAAGACATGTTGACATATCCAACCAGAGGAATCCACTTTACATACGGCTGGCAGCCTCACTAGTTCACACACTGTCTCTCTCAGAGGTGCTTCATGTAGCCAGATCTTCCAATATGTATGAATTACAAGCTCTAACATCTTAAATTTAGCTGTCTTTGCTAATCACTTACTCCAAACCCAAACTTCTGGCTGAACAAGAGCACATAAAACACTTTTAAAAAGAAGTTGTAGCATTCGCCACATCGTTTAATTAGTTCACTTTACAGCTATTAAAGTAACACTCAAAAAATATTTAGGACTAAATTTAGTCCATATACAATTTTCATCTAGATTAAGTTACTTAATGTGATGCATAGCAAATGAAAGAGGAAAGAAACAGGTTTATGTATCAGTGATAAATTCAAATGAATAGAGCAATATTTTAACTGAATACATCTAATAGTTTTTATTTGAAATTGGCAATTAACTTTACACAGGTTAGTTTTTTTTTTCTCTCTCACTGAATACATATTAAGGTGTTTATGTCAAGTGTCATTGCTAATAAAACACTGATTATTTTAATGTATTTCCCCTGTGCACTTACACCTACAAGTATATTTTTATAAAATGAGGGGCAAGTGGAAATTACTTTGTTTTGTAACAGTGAAATCAACATTATGCAACAAAATGCTGTTGATTGAGCTTTACTTGCACTGCACCCGGAATATTCCTAATAGGGTGCAGTTCCTAATATGAGTATTTGACGTGACATACAGCCAAGTATGGTGACCCATACTCAGAATTCGTGCTCTGCATTTAACCCATCCAAAGTGCACACACACAGAGCAGTGAACACACACACACACACACTGTGAACACACACCCGGAGCAGTGGGTAGCCATTTATGCTGTGGTGCCCGGGGGGGCAGTTTGGGTTCGGTGTTTTGCTCAAGGGCACCTAAGTTGTGGTATTGCCAGCCCGAGAATCAAACCCACAACCCTAAGGTTAGGAGTCAAACTCTCTAACCACTATACCACGACTTCCCTTTGAAGCAATTTACCACCATATACTTACTCTAATAATTTAATAGAAAAGCTTTAGTAACAAATCCATTAAGTTAAATGCCTGTGAAACTTCATTATGTTTCCATGGCTGGTCTTTAAAAGATTCAGTTAGACCGAGGCTAATGAGATGGAGACCTGTACAAGTACAGGAAACAATACAAATACAGCCGTGATGATTTCACATTGGGAGAGGAGAAAAGAATGCTGGGATATGAGGCTTTTTAGTAGTCATTCGGTCACCTATGATTAGACCGTCAAAGTCAACATCCATCCAAACTGTTCCTGTTATTTTTGCAATACACAACTACAGTAAATGACTCATTGAATTTGACAGTGAATTAATTGCATGTGTGTAGCATACAGATCGGTAATTA
This sequence comes from Carassius auratus, assembly GCF_003368295.1. NCBI lineage: Eukaryota > Metazoa > Chordata > Actinopteri > Cypriniformes > Cyprinidae > Carassius > Carassius auratus. Next base: position 8,239 of record NW_020526564.1, on the reverse strand, counting down.
AGTGTGTGCACGTGCTATGCAGAAGTGTGTGAGGGGTTTTGTCTGTAATTTGGAGGGGAGGGATGGCATAAACACTGTCTCCAGATGGGAACTCTGAGTCGGCTACCATGCTAATGAATGTTGCACAGGTGGCCAGTCTTTAGCAGCACATACTTCTCACATTTAACAACCCATCCTGGAACATATATGCAGCCAAGGAATACACAGACACATTGGCTTACTGACTTTCCACCTTTTTTCATGTGGTCAGGTTTAGAAGCATATTCATCCTTCATTAAATTAGCATCATGCCCGTGAATGTAGTGTGAATCTTTACTAAAGATCTGGAGCTGTAATGTTTACATATGTTACAATGTTTTACAATGTTTACCCTGATTTCTTATATGTTATTATAGTATTGGTATATGGTATGATATTATTTATTTTTCTTGCTTTTTTATTTTTTACTTTGCTTTTGTTTTACCTTTTAGGTTTCACTTTGCTTTTTGTTTTGACTTGCTTTTATTAGTTTTGTGTTTTGTTTTGTTGGGACCTTTGCTAACAAAAAGACAGTGAATCATAATTGTCTGATCAGTGAGTGAATTGTTTTAGAAAAGGTACATTTTTTCTGGTAGAAGACTGTGAAAATGCTACAGTAAAAACCTCTTAATTGCTGAACAGTAAGTTTCCATAGTATATTGTGTGAAAAACTGTAGTAGATCTAGGCCTAACCTTACATTTAAATTGGTGTTCATTAAAATATTGTTACATTTATTTTTATTTATACATTTTTTTTGGAAGTGAAAAAGAACAATTCATTGTATAATTTACAGTGATAAATGTAATCTAAATGGACATTCCCAGAATTTTCTGTGTGATATCACACATTTGATGTCCATTGGATGTACTGTGTGTTACTATGATGGTAATTAGTGTTTGTGTGAATGTCACTGTGTACCTTTTATATACAGTATTTTTATTTATCTCTTCAGCTTGTGAAAAAGATGCTTTTAATGAGCGTGCGCGCACACACACGCACACACACACGCACGCACACACACACACACACACACACACACACACACACACGTGTTTGTTTTTCTGTAAAGTGTGTTCATCCCATAGGTTTAATGGTTTTTATACTGTACAAACTGTATATTCTATGGCCCTTCACCAACCCTACACCTAACCCTAACCCTCACAGGAAACTTTGTGCATTTTTACTTTCTCAAAAAAACTCATTCTGTATGATTTATAAGCATTTTGAAAAATGGGGACATGGGTTATGTCCTCATAAGTCACCCTCTCCTTTTAATACCTGTGTCATACCCATGTCATTATACAAAGTTGTGTCCTGATATGTCACAAAAACAAGCAAGAGCACACACACACACACACACACACACACACACACATATTAACAGTGTGGTTTGAAACACAGATATTTTATTTTATTTTACCTTATTTATTTATTTATTTTGACCTGCTCCTGTGTTAAAGTGCAGTTAATTATGCTGTGTCATAACAATAAAGTAAGTATTAGCATTTTGTCATTCTACAGCAAAACTTGGAAAAAAAGTAGCTTATTGCTGGAAAATCTGTAATATTTTTTAAAAATGTCACACTTTTACATTTTTTTTTTTTTTACTGTTAACGATACATGAATATATAATAATTGCTTTTCTCCCAGTGGAGTAATAGACATACTGAGGCCTAGGAACACTGTCAGTGTGCGTGTTTTAAAAGATTTGTCATCATTAATTCATCTCCCACAGACTGTACTTGATACACAAAATATTATGCATAGCTTTGCTTCATCTCTTTCTTAGACTCTATCTTTCTATCTCACCCTCCTTCTCTCACATGCTCACCGGTTTGTGTCCCTCCTCCTGTTGCATATTTTAAAACACAATTGTAATTTTGAATGAGGATTATAATAAATTATGAATAGTCAATGCGGGTGTTATGGCTGAGTGTTTTGTTTGTGTGGAGCCATTACTGGCTGGTGTGCTATTTGCATCCCCTCATGTGGCGGGAACTTAAAGTTCGCTCGGAGAAATAGAATGATAATCTGATCATTCCGTTGTTTTGGAAAGTGTGATTGATAGGTTTTCCTATGGATCCCGAGGGCTTATTTTGATTGGTAAATAGAACTGTGCAACTGGACAGGAAAGATATATAGACAATTTATATATATATATATATATATATATATATATATATATATATATATATATATATATATATATATATATATATATATATATATATATAATTGAATGAAAAATGTTTAAAACTATTTGATAAATAAGGTATTTTCAAAATGTTAACAGCATCTTACACTGAGATTCCCAAATTTGGAGTCAGTAGTACATTTTTACTTATTTATTTATGTATTTATATATTATTGTTATTATCATTATTTTACCTTATTTAGCAATGATACATATAGTGTTTAATTAATATATATATATATATATATATATATATATATATATATATATATATATATATACACCCACATATACACACACATATGTATATATAGTATATAAAATGCATTTTAAAAAAAATACTAAATCATCATATTAAAATGATTTCTGAAGGTTCATGCAACACTGAAAATTCAGCTTTCATTTGCATGCAAAATGTAATGTTGCAATTATAAAAAACTTAAGTTGTGAATTGTGGAATGTAAAGTCAGTAATAAAAGATCTTATAATTTAACCTTGTTTGAGATTGTGTGGGGCAATAATAAAGTGTCACCAAAGAGTCTGGTACCCAGTGGCCCTCTAGGACCTTAATCCATCTTTCACTATATTACCAAAACCTCCTAACATTATATTTATTTATAACTACCATAACATATCTCGAATACAACATGACATATTTTCTTATTGTTGTGACATTTCTTTTCTTTTCTCCCTGTGGCACTTGTGCTTTGTTACCTGAATGTGGATTTCAGGCGTAAAGGGGTCACGGGTGCTAGACAATTACAGTTGGAAAAGTGCATTTCAGTCTCTAAACTCGGCCGGTCATACTGATTAAACAGTCTATTGTGTCAATGATCAGAATCACACAGAACTGAACTCTAACCCTGTGCGTCACATTATTCTGTGCCCTGCTGTTGTATGGACACGAATCCAAGCGAGTCCCAAATGGAACCTTCCTGTTGACATTTGTTGACAAGACAGATGGGAAACAATTTTGAGATGGACAAAAATGTCATCTTGAGGTTTAATGGTGCAGAAAATGATACTGTGCATGGGGAGGCTGAAACGCTTTTTGAAATTATGAATATGCTGTGTTTATTAGCAGAGATTGATAATTCATTTAAATAAATTTAAACTTATTTACTTCCTGAGCTGTTTATAATTGTTGCGCAGAAGTGTTCTCGATCTGTATTAATTACTCAAAATCTGTTCGGTTACCAGGAACAAGGGTTTTCGTCAAGCCAATCATCAATACTCAATTATATAGTAAATAATAACCAGAATTTACCACAAAGGACATATTAATAAAAACAAGTCTGTGAAGAAAAACTTTCCTAAATTTCCTCAAAAATGCAATTCATAGATATACTTTACTTCTACGATGAGTATTTTTTAAAATAAAATGTATTAAAATTATTCTGAATAAAGAAAAGGTTACTTTGAGTTGTACAGTGTTGTGTGTTGCAATTCCAAATACTTAAAAATGAGTGTATATTTCAAACAAACCAATAAAATATCTACATAATAATATTATCAATTAGGATGTGTACACCCGTAGCATGGATTTAACTAACGTACTTTTTACTTGATAGTTACAAAACTACAAATAAAAACAACAAAACAAACATATTTTTATGGATTCTATGTTAAAATAATTTTAAGGGAGTAATGATTATCAAAACAAAATTGTAATAAAATAATTACTTGTATATAAATATATATATATATATATATATATATATATATATATATATATATATATATTATATATATATATATATATATATATATATATATATATATATATTATATCTTTATTTTTTTCTATGTATGGATGGATGCATTGAATACTCAATATTATTGACCCACATATTGTATGTATTATTGAATTATGTTATTTATAATGTACATTGTTTTCCACAGGGGTGACTTGGGATTGTGTAAACGTGTGTAAAGCCCAGACTCCAGGCAGGTGTTGAGGTGTGTTGGTTCATGATTGGTTGCTCATCTCTGGGGTCCTGTAGAAATATTTGTCCCAGGTGGATGGCTGGTCATACATCATGCTGCCTACAGACACATCCCCAAAGACCCTGGTGCTATCACACCTCATCTGCGTGAATATGTATGTGTGTGGCATATTTATCTACGATATTAAAGAGTAAGCCACAATGATATTACTGCTGTCTCACCGTCCACCAGCACTAAAGCAATCTATCAATCTGTGAAAAACAGGAAATAGCCAGTAAAGTGTTGGACAAGACTGAAAAATGAAATGGAGAGCGTAATGAGAAGCGTAATCCTTTCCCAGGAGGATCTCCTGAGTCCTGTGTTTGTCAGGGTCACTACCAATCAAGAGGAAATGGGCAGAGGTCGCAGCCATGGAGAGTACTTGAGTCGTCCCATAAATAAAGTGAAGCGCAGTCCATCAGTGACTCGCAGCACGGAACAACATGAGGGGACGATAATACACTTCCCCCTAGACTTATGAAGTGATGTGATCCTTGATGCTAGCATGACGATCAAATGGATAGTTCAACCAAAATGAGAATTCTGTCATCAGCATACCTGCTTGATGTGCAAGAACTAATGTGGATTGTTCGTCTGTCATGCAAGCACACTTGAGCTTCCGCGTAAGGCAATGAGGTTTGTTTTTGCATGTCAAGCAAGCATAGTCAAGCTTCTGACTGCTGTATTTGATTTGCTCTATATCTGCATTGATCAGTGTCTATATTTACGAAAAAAAAAAATGTTGCTCTGTTGATCAGAAATAGAGATTCCAAAAGTAAAAAAAAAAAAAAAAAAAAAAAAAAAAACATTTAGGGTTCACCAAAGAACTTTCAGTGGAGAGTTCTTAAAGGAACCAGTTTTTATTATTATTATTATTATTATTATTATTATTATTATTATTATTATTATTATTATTATTATTAGTGTGAATAATATTTTATTAATCTAAATAAATAATAACAAAGAAAATTCTAATACAATGAACCCTTTTGTCCAATGAAAGGATTCCATTAATGTTAAATGCTCTTCAAGGAATCATCAGTGCAATGGTGTCTCTTCAGAAGACTTGGATTAAACCACTCAGTTTGTATGGATTACTTTTACAATGTCTTTATGAACTTGGTGAAATGAATTTGAATGGAGAGACAGAAATCTTTTAGATTTAATTAAAATTACTTTTTTAAAAGCAATGAAAATCTTATGACTTGAGAACGACATGAGGGCGCATAATGATGACAATTTTACATTTATGGGTGAGCTATTACTTTAATACAATAATATATATTTTTTTCTATTCAAAGTGGTCATACTCGTCATTCAGGTTTAAACAACTAAAATATAAAGTGAAAAAATCATTTGATAGTCATTTTCTAAAAAAAACTGAAAAAAACCCAGACTATCATTTACAAAGCATGTCTGTTAATAAACACAGATATGTATACTATATTATCATATTAATATGTTACCCTGTAGTTGCAAACTACCATTAGGATAATTAACTATATTACTTGAATAAATTTAACTCTTTATGAAACATTAATTAGTTTTTTAAAGTGCTACATAATGTGTTTTGCAAAGCAAAATATTCGGCTTTGTCTTGTGAAAAGAACACCATTTACTTGCATGACTTCCAAATCTCATATTGCGGAAGTTAAATACCATTTTATATTATCTTTAAGGTTTAATTACTGTTGAAAAAAAGTTGTCTTGGCAGTTGTATCATGGATATTTACAGTTCCATCGCTCCCTAAATGTGGATTTTGCAGCTTGCATACAGAAGCGCAAGCAGATTTTTAATGTAGGGATCCCATTTAACCAATTTTTGAATTTGTGAATGTTTGAGCATTTAGCTACAACATTACCGTCCCTATATCTGACTCTCGGGAGACTGCAGCATGAACTGTGCACCTACTATCTGACTGACTGCAGTGAGCCTGTTCATGCTAACCGCTAATGTTTCATGTCTGTACAACCTTATGAAAGCTCCAGCAGAAGCAAGCAAGAGAATAAGATTCGGATTACCATTTTCATAGTGTCTCCCCACCTCCAATTCCCATCTCCCCGTGTTTGAAAATAGAGTCGGCAGTAAAAGACTAATGAAGCCTAATTGGTTCACAGTCAGTCTCATTGCTAGCGAAAGTGGCCTTGGTTTCTGGGAATGTGGCAGCCGGTTTAATTTTCACCCTGTCCAATTGTGAGGCGGAGTGTGTGAGCGTGAAGCCGCAGGGGATCTGAGTATTTGTATGTGTTGATAAGAGGCGCTAGAGCTTCACTACAGACTCGTGTAGGCCAATTCCAGCACATGACTGCATACAACACAATACATGAGGGGGATAACCTGCCTATTATTTTTTAAGTATGGTTTGCTGTGTTTTTCTGCCAATTAGCATGCAGGTTTGTCTGAGAGGTTGACAATATGCTAACAACCCAGTTTAGAAGCAGATGACGATTCAAAATGGGGGAACAGAATAAGACTGGGAAGAGAAATGAGGACAAAGAAATAGAAATGCAATCCTGTCTAACCAGAAGGGGGTTTGCTATAGCCTGCAGATGCAAACATGATCCATAAACATGCATGTTTAACACATTTTATGGCATTAACCCTTTGTATTGATCTCTTGAATGTGGTATGTGTGTGTAGACATGGCTGAATGGGATTGGTCATGGTTGTGTTTGATGTAGCAGGTCACGTTTGCTTCAGGCAGCCAAGAGGGAGACACGAACAGACATATTCTATGTCAGTAACTGATTTCTATAAATAAGTTTATATTCATTTAATGTTGAAGGAATTTGTATTTATTAATACAAATTCAACGGACTTTCATTCTGTTTCTGTTTCTGTTTAGTTCACATATAAAGCATACATTAATGCAACAGCTGCTGCCCAAGGTGCTGTACAAAACTAATGTGAAAAATAAATAAAAAGAGCAACATACAATTAATTTTTTTTGTCCATTATTTTTCAAATTCTTCAGACAACATTTAAGGCACTTCTATTTAAGCCAAAATAAGCTAAAATAATAATTAAATTAATTAATTAAAAAAAGAGAGGCGGGGTGGGGGTGGGGTGGATAATAATTGTGATTTCTGTCTAACCATCAGAATTTTTCAGACCTCATTTCTTCTCGTTATACTGAGGGAAAATTAGAATTGCGAGATATAAACACAGAATTGAGAAAAAAGTCCATGTGCTTAAGTCAAGATATAAACCGCTAATTCTGAGAAGAAAATGTCAGAATTTTTTAAAAAATATTAATAAAAATATTTTAAAATATTGGTCCAGTTTCCTTTTCTGCAGTAAAATGTGGTTAGCCTGTCCACTATGAAATCTCAATTTCCCATAAAACCTGCTCCTCATAACTGTACATTATTTAAACATCAAATACTGTATGCTCTGATTTGCTGTGATTTATATTTATTATACAGCAGTTTTTACAGTCAGGGTGGAAAGTCTCTCCGTATCTGATTGAGATATGCTATAATTATTTTATGTATTTTTAATGTTGCTTTAAAAGCTGTTACATTAAAAGTTGGGGTTTGAGTTGATGTACTTGCAGTAGCTATATATGCTCTTGATTTGTTTGACAGCAGATATGAATTGCTATGCACTAATGTATTACACCTAATATGAATGAGAACAGAGGCAAAGAGACGAGCTCGAACCTGTGATTGTGTGATGGCAGCTTTTGTTGCTTGTGAATTACAACTGAGGAACCTACATATGAATGAGACGAGGAGAATACCAATGACCGTGCAGAGCAATAAAGAGAGAGAGAGAGAGAGAGAGCTGGCCAGAGAGTGTGCTGTGGGTGTGAGAGAATGACACAGGGAGTGTGTGGGAGTTGTGCTCTCAAACCATGTTTGGCTTGGTCACATCTGAGAGAGAAAGAGAGAGAGATTTCCTGTCTGCAGGAGTGCTGCCTATGGAGTCGGCATATTTAGCTTACAGGCTCACTGATGTGAATACACATTTGTATATAGCAGGGGTCCTCAACCTTTTTGACATGAAGTGCCACACTGAACCCTTTACAAATATGAAT